>NC_058080.1:633643335-633943335 GCF_014858855.1 Bufo gargarizans | reverse complement strand
TCTGCTGTTGTAGCCCATCCGCCTCAAGGTTGTGCGTGTTGTGGCTTCACAAATGCTTTGCTGCATACCTCTCTTGTAACGAGTGGTTATTTCAGTCAACGTTGCTCTTCTATCAGCTTGAATCAGTTGGCCCATTCTCCTCTGACCTCTAGCATCAACAAGGCATTTTTGCCCACAGGACTGCCGCATATTGGATGCTTTTCCCTTTTCAGACCATTCCTTGTAAACCCTAGAAATGGTTGTGCGTGAAAATCCGAGTAACTGAGCAGATTGTGAAATACTCAGACCGGCCCGTCTGGCACCAACAACCATGCCACGCTCAAAATTGCTTAAAGGGCTTCTGTCACCCCACTAAAGTGATTTTTTTTTTTTGGGCTAGTGAAATTAGTTATATTGCGATACATGACAATATAATTGTGTTACTTACTTTGATCCAGCAGTTTCTGCAAAAAACGAAGTTTTAATATATGTAAATTCGGTCTCTACCAGCAAGTAGGGCGGCTACTTGCTGATAGCTGCTGCAGAAATCCGCCCCCTCGTCGTGTTGATTGACAGGGCCAGCCGGGATCTCCTCCTCCGGCCAGCCCTGTCGGCATTTCAAAAATCGCGCGCCTGTGTTGATTCGGCGCAGGCGCTCTGAGATGAGGAGGCTCGTCTTCTCAGAACTCCCTCAGTGCGCCTGCGCCGATGACATCACCGAAATAGAAGACGTCATCGGCGCAGGCGCACTGAGGGAGTGCTGAGGAGACGAGCCTCCTCATCTCAGAGCGCCTTTGCCGAATCAACACAGGCGCGCGATTTTTGAAATGCCGACAGGGCTGGCCGGATGAGGAGATCCCGGCTGGCCCTGTCAATCAACACGACGAGGGGGCGGATTTCTGCAGCAGCTATCAGCAAGTAGCCGCCCTACTTGCTGGTAGAGACCGAATTTACATATATTAAAACTTCGTTTTTTGCAGAAACTGCTGGATCAAAGTAAGTAACACAATTATATTGTCATATATCGCAATATAACTAATTTCATTAGCCCAAAAAAAAAGTATCACTTTAGTGGGGTGACAGAAGCCCTTTAACCACTTCAGCCCCGCTAGGTGAAACCCCCTTCATGACCAGAGCACTTTTTACACTTCTGCACTACACTACTTTCACCGTTTATCGCTCGGTCATGCAACTTACCACCCAAATGAATTTTACCTCCTTTTCTTCTCACTAATGGAGCTTTCATTTGGTGGTATTTTATTGCTGCTGACATTTTTACTTTTTTTGTTATTAATCAAAATGTAACGATTTTTTTGCAAAAAAATGACATTTTTCACTTTCAGCTGTAATATTTTGCAAAAAAAACGACATCCATATATAAATTTTTCGCCAAATTTATTGCTCTACATGTCTTTGATAAAAAAAAAATGTTTGGGCAAAAAAAAAAAATGGTTTGGGTAAAAGTTATAGCATTTACAAACTATGGTACAAAAATGTGAATTTCCGCTTTTTGAAACAGCTCTGACTTTCTGAGCACCTGTCATGTTTCCTGAGGTTCTACAATGCCCAAACAGTAGAAAACCCCCACAAATGACCCCATTTCGGAAAGTAGACACCCTAAGGTATTCGCTGATGGGCATAGTGAGTTCATAGAACTTTTTATTTTTTGTCACAAGTTAGCGGAAAATGATGATGATTTTTTATTTTTTATTTTTTCTTACAAAGTCTCAAATTCCACTAACTTGCGACAAAAAATAAAAAATTCTAGGAACTCACCATGCCCCTCGCAGAATACCTTGGGGTGTCTTCTTTCCAAAATGGGGTCACTTGTGGGGTAGTTATACTGCCCTGGCAATTTAGGGGCCCAAATGTGTGAGAAGAACTTTGCAATCAAAATGTGTAAAAAATGACCGGTGAAATCCAAAAGGTGCACTTTGGAATATGTGCCCCTTTGCCCACCTTGGCAGCAAAAAAGTGTCACACATCTGGTATCGCCGTACTCAGGAGAAGTTGGGGAATGTGTTTTGGGGTGTCATTTTACATATACCCATGCTGGGTGAGAAAAATTTCTTGGTCAAATGCCAACTTTGTATAAAAAAATGGGAAAAGTTGTCTTTTGCCAAGATATTTCTCTCATCCAGCATGGGTATATGTAAAATGACACCCCAAAACACATTCCCCAACTTCTCCTGAGTACGGCGATACCAGATGTGTCACACTTTTTTGCTGCCAAGGTGGGCCAAGGGGCACATATTCCAAAGTGCACCTTTCAGATTTTGCAGGCCATTTTTTACACATTTTGATTGCAAGGTACTTCTCACACATTTGGGCCCCTAAATTGCCAGGGCAGTATAACTACGCCACAAGTGACCCCATTTTGGAAAGAAGACACCCCAAGGTATTCCGTGAGGGGCATGGCGAGTTCCTAGAATTTTTTTTTTTTGTCACAAGTTAGCGGAAAATGATGATATTTTTTTTTTTCTCTTTTTTCCTTACAAAGTCTCATATTCCACTAACTTGCGACAAAAAATAAAAAATTCTAGGAACTCGCCATGCCCCTCACGGAATACCTTGGGGTGTCTTCTTTCCAAAATGGGGTCACTTGTGGCGTAGTTATACTGCCCTGGCAATTTAGGGGCCCATATGTGTGAGAAGTACTTTGCAATCAAAATCTGTAAAAAATGACCGGTGAAATCCGAAAGGTGCACTTTGGAATATGTGCCCCTTTGCCCACCTTGGCATCAAAAAAGTGTCACACATCTGGTATCGCCGTACTCAGGAGAAGTTGGGGAATGTGTTTTGGGGTGTCATTTTAAATATACACATGCTGGGTGAGAGAAATATTTTGGCAAAAGACAACTTTTCCCATTTTTTTATACAAAGTTGGCATTTGACCAAGATATTTTTCTCACCCAGCATGGGTATATGTAAAATGACACCCCAAAACACATTCCCCAACTTCTCCTGAGTACGGCGATACCAGATGTGTCACACTTTTTTGCTGCCAAGGTGGGCAAAGGGGCACATATTCCAAAGTGCACCTTTCGGATTTTGCAGGGCATTTTTTACACATTTTGATTGCAAAGTTCTTCTCACACATTTGGGCCCCTAAATTGCCAGGGCAGTATAACTACGCCACAAGTGACCCCATTTTGGAAAGAAGACACCCCAAGGTATTCCGTGAGGGGCATGGCGAGTTCCTAGAATTTTTTATTTTTTGTCGCAAGTTAGTGGAATATGAGACTTTGTAAGGAAAAAAGAGAAAAAAAAAAATCATCATTTTCCGCTAACTTGTGACAAAAAAAAAATAATTCTAAGAACTCGCCATGCCTCTCACGGAATACCTTGGGGTGTCTTCTTTCCAAAATGGGGTCACTTGTGGCATAGTTATACTGCCCTGGCAATTTAGGGGCCCATATGTGTGAGAAGTACCTTGCAATCAAAATGTGTAAAAAATGGCCTGCAAAATCTGAAAGGTGAACTATGGAATATGTACCCCTTTGCCCACCTTGGCAGCAAAAAAGTGTGACACATCTGGTATCGCCGTACTCAGGAGAAGTTGGGGAATGTGTTTTTGGGTGTCATTTTACATATACCCATGCTGGGTGAGAGAAATATCTTGGCAAAAGACAACTTTTCCCATTTTTTTATACAAAGTTGGCATTTGACCAAGATATTTTTCTCACCCAGCATGGGTATATGTAAAATGACACCCCAAAACACATTTCCCAACTTCTCCTGAGTACGGTAATACCAGATGTGTCACACTTTTTTGCAGCCTAGATGCGCAAAGGTGCCCAAATTCCTTTTAGGAGGGCATTTTTAGACATTTGGATCCCAGACTTCTTCTCACGCTTTAGGGCCCCTAAAAAGCCAGGGCAGTATAAATACCCCACATGTGACCCCACTTTGGAAAGAAGACACCCCAAGGTATCCAATGAGGGGCCTGGCAAGTTCATAGAATATTTTTTTTTTCGCATAAGTTAGCGGAAATTGATTTTTTTTTTTTTTTTCTCACAAAGTCTCACTTTCCGCTAACTTAGGACAAAAATTTTAATCTTTCATGGACTCAATATGCCCCTCAGCAAATACCTTGGGGTGTCTTCTTTCCAAAATGGGGTCAGTTGTGGGGTGTTTGTACTGCCCTGGCATTTGAGGGTCTCCGCAATCATTACATGTATGGCCAGCATTAGGAGTTTCTGCTATTCTCCTTATATTGAGCATACAGGTAATGAGATTTTTTTTTCCGTTCAGCCTCTGGGCTGAAAGAAAAAAATGAACGGCACAGATTTCTTCATTCGCATCGATCAATGTGGATGAAAAAATCTCTGCCAAAAAAAAAAGATGGAGGGGAAAGGCGTCTGCCAGGACATAGGAGCTCCGCCCTACATCCATACCCACTTAGCTCGTATGCCCTGGCAAACCAGATTTCTCCATTCACATCAATCGATCTGGATGAATAAATCATTGCCGGGATTTTTATATATATATATATATATATATATATATACAAAGTGTTTGCCAAAGCATAGGAACGCCGCCTCCTCCTCAGCTCGTATGCCTCGGAAAAAACATATCTGTTACTGCAGAGGAGAAAATCCCGTCTTGCAGCGCCGCATACACCGACTTGCGTGTAATCTGACAGCAGCGCAATGCTTCTGTCAGAATGCACATCGGTGCTGCAGCTGGTCGATCGGTTGGTCCACCTGGAAGGTAAAAAGACAAAAAAAAAAAAAAAAAAAAACCAGGCCGCAACGCAATAATTTTATTAACTTTGCAACAGAACATGTAACTTTAACTTTTTAACTGAACATTAACCTTTTTGCTTACTGGTGTTTTTTTTTTAGTTTTTTTTGTTTTTTTACCTTTATAGAACAAACCTCTCCTTCCCCATGGGTCAATGTGCAAAGCGCAAATCGCCCAAAGATGTGGCGAAGTGCGTTATGCACTTTGTCCCATGTGAAAGGAGACGTTTGCAGCAGCAGTGAGTGAATGGGCCCTAATAGCCCTGTGTGCCTATCCTGGTGAGATGATCCCTATGCTAATAGTGTACCTGTGAGTGGTACTTCCGGAAACACTCTCCAAAGCATAGGGCAGGGTGGTCAAGACAGTCAGGACAGAAATAGCGGGTGTCACGCCTTATTCCACTCCTGCTACAGACACGACATCTTTTTCGGGGTGACTGTTGGGTTGAGGTACCAGGAACGACATTGGGGAAATGTCGCTCGTGTAGACGGCTAACTACACTGGTGGATGGGGCCACGGAACCTCCTGGGTACAGGAGGTTCTTGATGATCTCTTCCTGAAATTTGAGGAAGGATCCAGTTCTCCCAGCCTTACTGTAGAGAACAAAACTATTGTACAGAGCCAATTGAATTAAATATACAGACACCTTCTTATACCAGCGTCTGGTTCTGCGGGAAACTAAATACGGAGACAACATCTGGTCATTGAAGTCCACCCCTCCCATGTGGAGGTTATAGTCGTGGACTGAGAGGGGCTTTTCAATGACACGGGTTGCTCACTCAATTTGTATTGTCGTGTCTGCGTGAATGGAGGAGAGCATGTAAACGTCACGCTTGTCTCTCCATTTCACCGCGAGCAGTTCTTCGTTACACAGTGCGGCCCTCTGCCCCCTTGCAAGACGGGTGGTAACGAGCCGTTGGGGGAAGCCCGCGCGACTAGTTCGCGCGGTACCACAGGCGCCAATCCGTTCTAGAAACAAATGCCTAAAGAGGGCCACACTTGTGTAAAAATTGTCCACATAAAGATGGTACCCCTTGCCGAATAAGGGTGACACCAAGTCCCAAACTGTCTTCCCACTGCTCCCCAGGTAGTCAGGGCAACCGACCGGCTCCAGGGTCTGATCTTTTCCCTCATAGATCCGAAATTTGTGGGTATAGCCTGTGGCCCTTTCACAGAGCTTATACAATTTGACCCCATACCGGGCGCGCTTGCTTGGGATGTATTGTTTGAAGCCAAGGCGCCCGGTAAAATGTATCAGGGACTCGTCTACGCAGATGTTTTGCTCTGGGGTATAAATATCTGCAAATTTCTGGTTGAAATGGTCTATGAGGGGCCGAATTTTGTGGAGCCGGTCAAAAGCAGGGTGGCCCCTGGGACGGGAGGCGGTGTTGTCACTAAAGTGCAGGAAACGCAGGATGGCCTCAAAACGTGCCCTGGACATAGCAGCAGAGAACATGGGCATGTGATGAATCGGGTTCGTGGATCAATATGACCGCAATTCATGCTTTTTTGTCAGGCCCATGTTGAGGAGGAGGCCCAGAAAAGTTTTAATTTCGGAAACTTGGACTGGTTTCCACCGGAAAGGCTGGGCATAAAAGCTTCCCGGGTTAGCGGTGATAAATTGTGTGGCATATCTGTTTGTTTCGGCCACAACTATGTCTAACAGCTCCGCAGTCAAGAACAGCTCAATAAATCCCAGGGCCGAACCGATCTGAGCTGTCTCAACCCGAACTCCAGACTGGGCAGTGAAAGGGAAAACTACGGGTGCGGCTGAGGTTGGGGACTGCCAATCAGGGTTTGCCAGCACCTCTGGGATTCTAGGGGCTCTACGGGCACGTCTTTGCGGTGGCTGCGACGGGGTCACTACTGCACGTGCCACCGTACCAGCTTCAACTGCCCTTTTGGTGCTCGCTACTTCACCAGGTTGTACGGCAGTGCTGGTACTAGGTCCAGGGAGGGCTGGGCTGCTGGTGTATGCCTCACCACGTAATCCGACAGCACCAGCCCCACTCTGCTGCTCTTGAAGCGGATCCTGCTCAACCTGTGGTCTAGCGACACGGGGCCGGGTACGCCTGGTGGTATCAGGGACCTCAGCCTCCTCGTCCGAACTTTGGGTCAGAGAGCCACTGCTTTCTACAGGTTCGTATTCTGACCCGCTGGATTCATCAGATGAGGGTTCCCACTCCTCATCCGACTGGGTCAGAAGCCTGTAGGCCTCTTCAGAAGAATACCCCCTGTTAGACATGTGGGCAACTAAATTTAGGGGTATTCCCTGAGACTACCCAAGAAAAAAAAAGCAAGCCTGTCTTACAAAGGGGAGGCTAGCGAAGTACCGGAGGCCGCTGCGGTTGATAAAAAATATCAAAACTGATTTTTTTATCGCCGCAGTGCGTGTAAAGTGATTGTGCAGTGAACCAAAAAAAATTTTTTTTTTTTGTCACTGCGGTGGGGCGGGTGTGGGCGAACGCACGTGTGGGCGACTGATCAGGCCTGATCGGGCAAACACTGCGTTTTGGGTGGAGGGCGAGCTAAGGTGACACTATTACTATTATAGATCTGACCGTGATCAGTTTTGATCACTTCCAGATACTATAAAAGTACAAATGCTGATTAGCGATACGCTAATCAGCGAATAACGGACTGCGGTGCGGTGGGCTGGGCGCTAACTGATCGCTAACTACCTAACCAAGGGGCCTAAACTATACCTAAAACCTAACGGTCAATACCAGTGAAAAAAAAAAGTGACAGTTTACACTGATCACTTTTTTTCTTTCACTAGTGATTGACAAAGGGGTGATCAAAGGGTTAATTGGGGTTCAGGGGGGTGATCTGGGGCTAAAGTGTGCTGTTTGGTGTACTCACTGTGAAGCCTGCTCCTCTGCTGGATCCAACCGACGAAAAGAACCAGCAGAGGAGCAGGCAGCCATATATCAGATCATATTTACTAATATGATCTGATATCTGGCCTTTGATTGGTTTTTTTAAAAATCGCCAGCCTGCCAGCCGCGATCATTGGCTGACAGGCTGGTGACCCGACCCCCCTCTACGAAATGCCGGCGCGAACTGCGCATGCGCGCGCATATTCGCGTCATCTCGCGTCTCGCGAGATGACGCGTATATGCGTGACTGTGCGCAGCGCTGCCGCCTCCGGACCGCACATCTGCGTTAGGCGGTCCGGAGGCGGTTAAATCACCTTTCTTTCCCATTCTGACATTCAGTTTGGAGTTCAGGAGATTGTCTTGACCAGGACCACAACCCTACATGCATTGAAGCAACTGCCATGTGATTGGTTGACTAGATAATCACATTAATGAGAAATAGAACAGGTGTTCCTAATAATTCTTTAGGTGAGTGTAGCTCACAGGTATAAACTTAGTGGGAGCAATACAGTTTAATAAATATGAAATAAATGCAACTGCTTTAACTTTAGTGCTAATTGAATGTTATACCTTATAGTATACATGATCTATGTACAGTCTAAATCTGTGCTTCTAAGACTGTCAGATATGCCTCACTGGAAAGTCACCCACAACTTAGGGTTCGGGAGCTAATTGGATGGCAGTAATCATTTGGCGCACAGGCCTTTCCCTATCTGCACCAATACCAAGTTTACAAAAAAAAATTGGTTCATTTTGAGCCCAGGACACAAATGAAAGAAAAATGGAGATACATTATTTTATTTTGCCATGGTCTTCGACCAATGTTGAAGCATGGGAATCACCATGTTTTGGCTGGTGAGGACCCTGAGTAAATATGTAAGAAGCCCTGGTCTAAAATATGTGTTTAAATTTTATTGAGCCCATTGAAGTAGTGAAATGTAAGCATTTGTTCACATGGTAGATTTTTCTGCAGGAAAAATCCACTGCACAATCAGAAGCAAAAACCTGATGCTTTAACTTAACTCTGGTTTCTGCTGCAGGTTTTCATTTTAAACTTGATGGATCATCTGCGACTTTAGCACCATTCAATGTAGGTAATCTGAAAACAAATTCCTGCCACAGTTTCCTGCATTGTCCATGCATAAAACTGCATCAAGAAAGGACAAAAACCTTCTTGGCACAGTATGGAAATTTGTGCAGAAATAATTCATGGCAGCATGAATGGCAGAACGGACTCCCATTGACAGCATTGGGAAGTGGTTTCCATGTGGATTCTAAGTGACTTTTCCAAATAGTGTGGTCCTCAAACTTTTAAAAGTAGTTTATACCTTCTTAGGACAATTTTTAAGTCATCATATAACTAGATTCCAAATTAATCAGAATTAACCTGAATTTTTGAAAAATTTGAGTTGCACTCGAATCAGAATTTTTGGTTATTAGATTCAGGCGAATTTTGAGTAACAATAAAAATATGAATATTAGGAGACCTCAGAGTGTCATACACAAATTTTCAGGCCAATTGGAGCACTTTCAATTCATATAGAATTGATTCCGACCCGTATTTTAAGGGTCAGCCAATTTGACTGAATCAAATCCAAATCCGTATCACCACATTCACCATTTTAGATTGGCAATCTTTTAATACTGCAAAATAAAAATGTAAATTGATATACGTGTCATAGTCATACTGTAGATAGGTGTGTTGTATAAAGTGTGAAACTTTTAAAGTATCTGTTGATACTGTTACTGAAGAGGCAATGATTGAATTGTTTCAAAGCAAAATATAAAGAAGCCCCAGATTGCAGCCCTGAGATTCTGTCTGCATTATTGTTCCTACGTAACACTTGAAATAAATCAAACCATGGAACATTTTCAAAGTAAGTCTCCTTGTGGAAGCTTTCATTGTGTAGATAAGAGTATAAACTAGCCATTGACCTTTGTTTACTGCCCTGATTTGTCATTCACTACTGATTTAATGATGCTTCATGGGCCACTCAGCCAGTGCTAGTCAATAAGCCATTAGTGCCATCATCACAACACAACGGTGAGATGAATAGTGTGACTGGTTCCATTATCAAAGAATTAGTAGGCTGATTATACAAGCCATGTCTATCAAAGACAACACAAAGACATCCTATGACTATGGAGATGCACTATGTAAGTAGCGCATACACTTAGAAGTCAACCTGATTTCACAAATGTATTAGGCTTTTCAGATGGTCTTCTCTATAAGAGGATGACATACAGAAAGACGGGAAGGAGGACAATAGAGAGAAATGATGATTGCTGGGAATTTCCCTTGGGTGTACAAGAAGAAGACCTTTCAGCTCTCTACTCATCTCATAATGCTAGAGGCATACCGGTCTCTATGCTTTGTGATCATTAGCATTACACAGTATTCTCTTTTTGGCACTGAAGAACAAAAAGGTGGCCATCAGGTTAAGCCACCATTATACAAAATACTATGTTCAGGAACTAGTGGTAATAGTAGTTGATTATATAATTTGTCTTGCATCAAGTAATAGCATGTGATAATGTTGTAGGCAAAAAACGCCATTTCCTTCATCCTATGTGGGATAATTGTTGTTCAATTTGTGTAATTTCTTATGCAATTTACAAAATCAGTGTAGCATATCAAACAAAACATAGATTATTATTATTATTATTATTTATTATTTAAGCGCCATTCATCCCATAGCGCTGTACATATGATAAGTGGTGCACATACATAACAGACAATTGTACTAATCATAAACAAGATGAGTTACAAACTGGTACAGAAGGAGAGAGGGCCCTGCCCGTGAGGGCTTACAATCTACATGGTATGGGAGAAGGACACAGTAGGTGCGGGTTGAGTTGGTCATGGCGGTATAGAGGCAGCAGGGTCATTGGTTGTAGGCTTGTCTGAAGAGGTGGGTTTTCAGGTTTCTTTTGTAGGATTCCACTGTAGGTGTGAGTCTGATATGTTGGGGTAACGAGTTCCAGAGTATGGGGGATGCACGGGAGAAATCTTGGAGTCGATTGTGGGAAGAGGCGATAAGAGGAGAGGAGAGAAGGTGGTCTTGTGAGGATCGGAGAGTGCGTGTGGGGATGTATCGGGAAAGTAGCTCAGAGATGTAGGGAGGGGACAGGTTATGGACGGCCTTGTATGTGTTTGTCAGTACTTTGAAGTGGATTCGTTGGGCAATGGGGAGCCAGTGAAGGGATTGGCAGAGGGGAGAGGCAGAGGAGTAATAAGGTGAGAGGTGGATTAGTCGGGCAGCGGAGTTGAGGATAGATTGGAGGGGTGCGAGGGTGCTAGATGGAAGGCCACAGAGGAGAATGTTGCAGTAGTCTAGGCGGGAGATAATGAGGGCATGTACGAGCATTTTCGCAGATTCAAAGTTAAGGAAAGCACGGATGCGGGAGATGTTTTTGAGTTGGAGGCGGCAGGTGGTGGAAAGGGCTTGGATGTGCGGTCGGAAGGAAAGGGCAGAATCTAAGGTCACTCCAAGGCAGCGGGCTTTTTTGACTGGGGATAATGTGCAGCCATTGATCGTGATAGATAGGTCTGTTGGGGGGGTTGAACAAGATGGGGGAAAGATTATGAATTCTGTCTTATCCATGTTAAGTTTAAGAAAGCGAGAGGCGAAGAAGGATGATATAGAAGATAGACATTGTGGGATTCTTGATAGTAAGGTGGTGATGTCTGGACCAGAAAGGTAGATTTGTGTGTCATCAGCATAGGAGTGATACTGAAAGCCATGGGACTCTATGAGCTGTCCCAGGCCAAAAGTGTAGATTGAGAAGAGCAGGGGTCCTAGGACAGAGCCTTGCGGGACACCAACAGAGAGGGCATGAGACGAGGAGGTGGTGCGGGAGTGGGAGACGCTAAACGTCCGGTCTGTGAGGTATGATGTGATCCAGGAGAGAGCCAGGTCAGTGATGCCAAGAGATGAGAGAGTTTGCAACAGAAGGGTGTGGTCAACAGTGTCGAAGGCAGAGGACAGGTCAAGGAGAAGGAGGACAGAGTATTGTTTCTTGGTTTTGGCTGTCAGTAGGTCATTGGTGACTTTGGTAAGGGCAGTCTCGGTCGAGTGGTGGGTTCGGAAGCCGGATTGTAGGCGGTCAAAGAGGGAGCAAGAGGAGAGGTGGGAGGACAGTTCAGAATGGACATGTTGTTCAAGTAGCTTTGAGGCATATGGAAGAAGTGATATGGGGCGATAACTGGACAAGGAAGATGGGTCAAGTGAAGGCTTTTTGAGGATGGGTGTAATGGTAGCATGTTTAAAAGCAGAGGGGAAGACACCAGAGTTTAGTGATAGATTGAAGAGATGAGTTAGGGCTGGGATAAACACTGGGGTGAGGTTAGGGATGAGGTGGGATGGGATCGGGTCAAGTGCACAGGTGGTGAGATGTGATCTGGAGAGTAGAGTGGAGAGTTTTTCTTCTGTAATGGTGGAGAAGCGGGTTTTAGGGGGAGAGGACCGAGCAGATGTGTAGAGGGTCTGTGGGGACTGTGTAGTAAAGCTTTCTCTGATGTGGACTATCTTTTGTTTGAAATATTTGGCAAAGTCCTCAGCTGAGAAGAGAGGAGAGGGTGGGGGCGCTGGGGGGCGGAGAAGGGAGTTAAAAGTGCTAAAAAGTTGTTTAGGGCTGTGTGACAGGGAAGATATGAGAGATGAGAAGTAGGCCTGTTTTGCATCAGCGAGTGAGGATTTGAATATGAGAAGGGATTGCTTGTATGCAGTGAGATGATCTATAGAAGGGGATTTTTTCCATCGTCGCTCAGCAGCCCTGGAAGCTTGTCTGAGTTTCTTGGTCAGGTTGGTGTGCCAGGGTTGTCTGTTGATTTTCCGGATTTTGTTATGTGTGAGGGGGCAACAGTGTCCAGAGCTGTACTTATTGTGGTGTTGTATAGGGTGGTAGCAGCTTCTGGGTCTTGGAGGCAACAGATGGTAGAGAGTGGGAGAAGAGAGTCAGAAAGCAAGCGAAGGTCGAGAGGTTTAAGGTTCCTGCGGGGGTGTGCTGGTGTGTGGACCAGGGGGGCTACAGAAGAGACCAGTGAAGAGAAGGTGAGTAGGTTGTGGTCGGATAGGGGGAGAGGCGAGTTAGAAAGGTTAGATAGGGAGCAAAAGCGGGTAAAGATCAGATCCAGAGAGTGACCATCTCTGTGGGTGGGAGCTGAGGACCACTGTGATAGGCCGAAGGAGGAAGAGAGCGACAGGAGTTTAGAGGCGGCCGGGTGGCAGGTGTCAATAGGGATGTTGAAGTCACCCATGATGATAGTGGGGATGTCGGCAGAAAGAAAGTGTAGTAGCCAGGTGTTGAAGTGGTCAAGAAAGATGGTTGCTGGGCCTGGAGGGCGGTAAATGACAGCTACTTGAAGGTTGGAGGGAGAGTAGATGCGAACAGAGTGTACTTCAAATGAGGTGAGCGTAATGGAGGGTGGCAGTGGAGTTGGGCTGTAGGAGCAGGTGTCTGATAGGAGAATACCAACTCCTCCACCATGTTTGCAGCCGGGGCGGGGGGTGTGAGTGAATTGAAATCCACTATAAGAGAGTGCAGCAGGGGAGGAGGTGTCTGAGGGTGTCAGCCATGTTTCTGTGAGACCCAGAAAGGAAAGGTTTTGAGAGATAAACAGTTCGTGAATGTATGACAGTTTGTTACGGACAGAGCGTGCGTTCCATAATGCTCCTGCAAGAGGAGCCAAAGGGACAGGGGTCAGAGGAATGGTAATTAGGTTTAAGGGGTTGCAGGAATTTGTAGAAAGAGATTTGTAGTGGTACATGGAGGTGATGGTGGGGATTTGCTGAGGGGGTCCTGGATTTGGAGAGATATCACCAGCAGTAAGGAGAAGCAGAGAAAGTGTTAATAGATGAGAATAAGAGAGGGCATGAGGTGTCTGTGTGTGTTTTGGAAGGAAGTGTTTTATGTTTGCAAACAGGTTTGTGCAAGCGATCAGATGAGAAGGTAAGATGGAAGAAGAGATGAATAGTTCCTTGCTGGGTGAATGGATGTGGGGGTATTTCAGGAGGTTGTGGAAAAGTAGGAGGAGTAAGAGGAAAAAGTTAAACATTGTTTGCATTGACTATGTCTAATTACCTGTGGTCCCCTTCTGGTCCAATTCTGGTATAATTCAGACTGTGCACTTAAGGAGTTGCACTTGAGAGATGTTGCATGTGGAAAGACCGAGGTCTGGAAGACCATGGATCTTAGATTTATACCACTCAGTGATCAATCAGGTGTGACCAAGAGGGGAGGGGGCTACATATGGACTAATCAAGGGAGGACCAGATACAGGGGTGAAGTAGTGTAAACAAATACTCAATAAATAGATATACAATTATTAATCATAGGGGAAGGCAACAGCAGTGAATAGAAAGGCACAATCTAATAATGTTAGTGGTTCCAGGTTTCAATGTTCTCTGGCTATAAAAAAAATTATAATATTATGTGCATTGTATATTT
Source organism: Bufo gargarizans (assembly GCF_014858855.1). NCBI lineage: Eukaryota > Metazoa > Chordata > Amphibia > Anura > Bufonidae > Bufo > Bufo gargarizans. The sequence goes on along the minus strand of NC_058080.1, from coordinate 633,929,281 downwards.
GCACCTGTATTGTATGTATATATATATTATGCATGTACGTTATGTATTTGGTTGTAAATATGACCCATAGCAGATTTATATCTAATATATGGATATAATAACTGGCTCGGCCATTGTCCCTAATCTCTACAGCTTGTTATATATATTAAAAGTTAACTCCTGCATGTTATAGAGCTTCATGCACAGCAATCATTTTGTAGTATAATTTTTGCCTATATCAGAGCCAGACTCATATATAGGCTTTGTTCGCCCAGGCAAAAGGAGAATGGGTTGTTGGTTTCTGCCATCTTGCATCCGCCCCAGCACACAAGACACATGACCCTTGTTACACCATTGGCTTGGGAGATTCCGGTAATAGAGGAGAGCAGCCATTGTAAACCTAAATACTGCATCTTCTCATCCTGATGTCATCAACAGAATTCAGGTAACTTTTATCTGAAAGGAGAAAGAAACTGTTGAGATACACTGATGCCTCGCACACCAGTCTCTATCCTCTAAACATCACAAGCATATAGTCACCAAAGTCAGAAAAGTAGTATACAGCTGTATTTAATTCATATAATTGATATACCCACAATACACATCATCACTAGATGCAAGGAGCTTTCTCCATTGACAATGGGTGCCTATATTCAGTTAATTGACTAAGGCCCAATGGTTATATTCTGCTATATTGTGTAGAACCTATGTACTGCTAATAGCCTGCTATTCCTAGGAAAATCCATTTGCTTTCCATAGTGGATTTGTCGAGCAAAAATTACTGAGGTTTTACCATCCAGCTCATTGTTCACTCCACAGTCAAATAAACCTGGAGATGTATTTCTCATTACCTTTTCATATGCATCCACATTGGTCTCCCTGCTGTGCTCCCCATGTATAATGAATTCAAGAGAACCTGAGCACATAGTCATTGCTTATAGGATGCAGTGCATCTTTAATCAGCAAGAAACAATGTGTAAAAAGAATAGAATTCAGCTGATTAAGTTTTATCGTCTTCAGGCCAAAAGATTACATAAGCAAAAATGGGACTTTTAGTTCAACGGTTTGTTTGAGTAACCTAAAAGGGACACTGACAGGGCCAATAAGCATATTGAGGTATATATATGGCACTACAGGTCTTATAATGGGTATTACAATCATATAAGTATCCCCCCTGTCCACATTATACATACAGTAAACTTTAAGTTTTATAACCTGCTCCAACGGACAGGAGCCTTACAGGGGGGGAGATCAGTGACAGGGGGGTGATCACCCTGATCACCCCCTGTCATTGATAACCCCCCTGTAAGGCTCCATTCAGACATCCGTTGGAGCAATCTGCCCCTTGGGCAGGTTGAAGACCGTTGGAGCAGGTTATAAAACTTAAAGTTTACTGTATGTATAATGTGGACAGGGGGGATACTTATATGATTGTAATACCCATTATAAGACCTGTAGTGCCATATATATACCTCAATATGCTTATTGGCCCTGTCAGTGTCCCTTAAAAGATTAGAACAAGTGAGATGTGGTGCTGCAGGATTGGTTCACATACTATTGTGTATGTGAACCGTCCCCAATCCTGGTAGATTTTAACCTGATCCTTTGATTTGTAGTAGCTACTCCTAACCCTTTCCAACAATGATCCAGGGGAAATAGTCAGACAGAGATTTTTCTTATAGATTCTTATAGAATCCATAAGAAAAAATTGTGCAATGCACCATATCATACTGCGAAGGTATACTCCCAAAGAAGGATTGCTTCTTAGGGGGGAATATGGCTTCCCATTGAGGCACCATATGGTAGCACTAAACTCATATCCAGCTTCTCATTAAAAATGTATCTACCTTTACCCTTGAAGTTACCTGCGGCTTAATGATTTATACATAAACTACAGTTTATGTGCTGAGCTTTCCAACTAAATACTGTATAGTTCCCACAAACAACAAAAATGTATTAATAACATGGACAATCTTTTATGTAGCAGCACCGTGGCTCAGTGGTGTTTTGCAGTTCTGGGGTCCTAGGTTTGAATCTGACCAAGGACAACATCTGCATGGAGTTTGCATGCTCTCCCCATGTTTCTGTGGGTTTTCTCCAGGTACTCCGGTTTTCTCTCACACTCCATAGACATACTGATAGGGAACTTAGATTGTGAGCTCCATTGGGGACAGCAAGTGATGATTTGGACTGTAAAGCTCTGCAGAATATCTCAGCGCTATATAAGCGAGTAAAATAAATGAAGCAAATGTACAAAATACTTATTGATGAATGACTATGTAGACAGATACAATGAGAATAAAAATGTTTTGTCAGACTGGCGGAGCTCCGAGTACCCGCACTCCCTGCCGATCAGGTGTTTGAAGGGTCAGTGGAACCCGTGCAAGCATTGCTTCCTTTTCAAAATTACCTGCTGTAAGGGATCGCTCTCTCACAGGGGCTTGCAATCACAGACTTCTCCTCTGACAATGGGGTTCAAGTCCAAACGGTGCTTTATTTTGGCTCTTCAGCACCCGCACAAAACAAAAACATAAACAAAATAAACATCTGCCAGTCCAGGCACTAGCTAATACAGAGGTCTTCTCTACCTCACCTATAGAGCACAGTTCACACAGGACTATGGCTTCCCTCAGCCATGAGATCCAGCAGCCTCCTGGCTTTCACACAGCCTCGTGGCCCCCAGCCCTCCTCACTGGAACCACACAGAGCCGCTGCTGACTCCCTTCTCCAAGTTCCCCCCTGGGCTCCTACACCGAGGGCTGGTTTATCCCCCACCCAGTGATTTCACCCAGCAGGCCTCACCTGTGGTGGAATAGGGGTGTGGACTGAACTATCCACCCCCTCTACACCTCCCACTACGCCTTACATTGCATGTCCCTATTAAAGAATAATGAAAGTATAATTAAACATAACTTTGTAATGTTGTGTAAGCTGCCTTTCGAACTGCCAGAGGAAGTTGCTGCATGTAGAGGAGGAAACAGAAATAGTCATGATGTAGAAGAGCCTTGGAGGAAGATGCAGGTATTATAGGTGCAGGACCCCAGGTAGTGGAGCAGATATATATATGGACCAGAATGTAGGGGCATCCCAACATACAGCTATTGCTCCTCCTCTTATCTCCATATTTCCCACATTTATGGCAGTTATCAAAACACAGTGTAAATTATTATTGGGTGGAACTGACCCCTACATATAGCCACCACACTGCCAGTGCTTAGTGGTCATATGAGCTTGAGTAATAGGAACAAGATAAGCTGATGGTGGTAGAATGCTCTGTCCATCCATAGCCCAAGAGTTTTTGTCAGCATGTGAATCATAAATGCATTGGTTCCAAAATGTCCTGTTCTGATTTCAGTACGGGTCCATATACAGTACATGGAATTCTTTGGAAACCAGTCTAGAGTGTGCATATTAGTATAATCTAGATTAAGTAACTCTGTGAATACATACCATTACTAATCTTGTACTGATTCTGTAGTGCATTAGTTTAGCAGTCCAAATCTTCCTACACCCCTGCTTGTTCAGTGTCAGAAATGTTATACTGAAGTGTACATTATACCTCTCACTGTACCTTCATTTGATGGCGGAACAGGTATTATAGGAGCTCAACGAAAGCTGGTCAAATGCATTTGATGAAAGCCGTCCAAACTCATCAAATCAGACAATCGGAGAACTTTCTAATGTGTATGCTGGTAGTGGGACTCTATAGTAGATGTCAAGGGATAGAAGCGTCTGACATGCATGTGTTTTTTTTTGTTCCCATGGGGGCTAAACTTGTCTGGGGTCTGGCAGCAGCTTATTCCATTCTCCCTATTGAAAGGAGCATGTACATTTAGTGGAGTTGCGAGGAATAGCTGATAGCTAAATGCTCACTATTTCAAGTGTATGGCCAGTTTTCGTCTCTGTTTATATCACTTTAAAGTGTATACACCTCGTATATACATTGGTAGAGTGTAACTCCATGGTATGCTGTTTATTCCATTGGTTCTTACTTTAAAAATAAAGTACCATATGCCTTAGGCCCCTTTTACACAGGCGAGATTTCCGCGCGGGTGCAATGCGTGAGGTGAGCGCATTGCACCCGCACTGAATCCGGACCCATTAATTTCTATGGGGCTGTGCACATGAGCCGTGATTTTCACGCATCACTTGTGCATTGCGTGAAAATCGCAGCATGCTCTATATTGTTTTCCACGCAACGCAGGCCCCATAGAAGTGAATGGGGCTGCGTGAAAATCGCAAGCATCCGCAAGCAAGTGCAGATGCGGTGCAATTTTCACGCATGGTTGCTAAGATGACAGTCTATTTACTGTATTATTTTCCCTTATAACATGATTATAAGGAAAAATAATAGCATTCTTTAATACATGGTGATGGACCATGTGATTAGACCATATGATGAGCTCAGTGCATCACCACAGGTCCTTTGACAGGTCCTGAAGAAAGAACAGGAGACCGGCATCTACGCGATCAATTGGAGGAGGTGAGTTAATTTTTTTATTATTATTTAACCCTCAATTGACCTTGTACTAAGCATTCTGTATTAAAGAATGCTATTATTTTCCCTTATAACCATGTTATAAGGGAAAATAATTGCATCTACACAACACCGAACCCAAACCTGAACTTCAGTGAAGAAGTTCGGGTCTGGGTACCACATTCAGTTTTTTATCACGCGCGTGCAAAACGCATTGCACCCGCGCAATAAAAACTGAACAACGGAACGCAATCGCAGTCAAAACTGACTGCAATTGTGTACCTACTCGCGCGGGTTTGCCACAATGCACCGGGACGCATCCGGACCTAATCCGGACATGCTCGTCTGCAAGGGGCCTTACTCTGTACATAAGGTATACAATGTATTTGGAAAGTCTTCAGATCTTTTCACTTTTCACATTTTGTTAAGTTTTTCTTTATCATTCATTATGTTCAAAAACTTTGCTAATTTATTGCAAGGCTAAGACTAAAATATTTACAGCCTCTAGTTTTCTTGGATATGATGCCACAAAACTGGCTTTCGGGATTTTCTGCCATTCTTCTCTGCAGTTTCTCTCAGGCAATGTCAGATTGGATGGGGACCGTTGGTTGACAACTATTTTCAGTGCTCTGTAGATTGCGTTCAAGTCAGGGATCTGTCTAAGCCACTTAAGGACATTCACAGAGTTGTCCCTAAGGAATTCCTGTGTTGTCTTCTCTGTGTGCTTAAGGTCATTGTCTTGCTGGAAGATGAACCTTTGGCCCAGAGCACTCTGGATCAGGTTTTCATTAAGAATATATCTGTACTTTGTTCCATTCAGCTTTCCCTCAACACTGACCAGCCTCCTTATCATAGCCGCTGACCCCCTACCCCCCATTCCCCCACGGCATGATGTTGCCACCTCCATGCTTTACTGTAGGGATGGTATTAGGCAGGTGATGACCAGTGCCTGGTGTACTACAGACATGCTGCTTAAAACTAAGTCCAAAAAGTTAAATATTGGTTTCATCAGACCAGAGAATCTGTTTCTCACAGTCTTAGCATCCCTTAGGTGCTTTTTCGCAAATTCCAGGTGGGCTTTCATGTGTCTTTTACTGAGGAACGACTTCTTTCTGGCCACTGTGTCATAAAGCCCAGATTGTTGGAGTGCTGATGCGATGGTTGACCTACTGGAGATTTCTCTCATTTACACACAAGGTCTTTAGGGCTCAGCCAGAGCAACTATTGGGTTCTTGTTTACTTCTTTTACAAAGACTAATAATGTCTTGGAGTTAAAGAGCTTGTGAAGGGGTTAGATACAGTCCTACGAGACCTCAGAGTGCACTTGATACTCAAAACAAATTGAATCTGATGGTTGATTTGACCAAATAGAATCCAAAATGCGTTTTGGGAAATTTGCTCATCTCTAACTGTATCTGTAATACTGTGCCCAGAAGCATGGTTGAATCTTAGCAGAAACATCTGAAATTAAGACAGAATATAAGAAATTCTACATTGATATTTCACATTGACCCTAAAACATACGCTAAAAATCATAATAGGCCAGTTGAATTGAATATGTCACTTACTTCACTAGGGAGGGGGGTGTACAAGATAAACTAAAGACACTTGACACCCTCTCCTCCCTCGCTGAGATCGCCTGTAGTGTGTGGACGAGGTGGTTTTAACATTCTACAGGCGATCTCGGCAAGGGAGGAGAGGGTGTCAAGTGTCTTGAGTTTATCTTGTACACCCCCCTCTCTAGTGAAGTAAGTGACATATTCGATTCAACTGGCCTATTATGATTTTTAGTGTATGTTTTAGGGTTATCATTCTAATCATTGTGTATACCTCTTATGTGTATACCTTTTATGAGCTAAAAAAAAAGGATTGCTCTTTTTTATACCAATTGTGCCATATTATTCCATTCACTTGGAAAACATACTGTGGCGCCCCATACACTTATTGTTATCACTTCTCCTATGGTACAGTATACCTGGATTTGCTTCTTATCCTTAGGCCTAATGCACACGGCCGTGTTCCAGGTCCATTTTTAGAGATATTTTCTTTCTTTTTGCTTATACTTCTATTTCCATGTAGTCTGATTCTATTCCTGCTAGATATTACCCAGAGCATTAAAGTCCTGGGGCCAGCCAAGTACTTTGGACATAACCAAAGTAATGGGAAAGAGGGTGCTATAAGTGAAATGATGCTATCCATTCATTCAAAATGTAAAATTCTGATTTGCATGCTGAAACCAATGAGCTGACAAAGAACCAGTTAGGGTTCAAAAATTGCTATCATAAAAGTTTGAAGTTCTCCTATTCTAAGTATTGCAGTCACCTGGCATGTCCAACTGTACTATATCTGGCTCCTGCTGGGGAAATGTATAGTGCTGTGAAAAAATATGTGTCCCGTTACACATTTCTTTTGTTTTTGCACACTTGTCACAAGGAGCTCACTGAATATGAGATATTGGGTTTGCGCTGTAAAATATTGTAGGATCAATGAGATATGCAGTCTTAAAACTTAACCTTTAATCTTATAATTAAAAAAGGGGAGCTAATTAAATAGAATAGTAAAAGCTGTGAGTACACAGCTGTCTTATTTGCTATTGGGTTGTACCTGTATCCCATCGTTAACCCTCTGCTCGACAGTACAGCTCCACCATTGTGCAGGGGCTGGACCACCGTGCTGTGTAATAGATGGATCCATGATTATTATATGAGCCAGATCCTAGGTACAACTGACCTTAGGATACACTGTGATTGGCTCCTCCTGAGTCCATTGCATTTTTCACTATACGGGGCATCTGAGGGTCCATCTGGGTCCATCAGAGAGACATTCCCCAAAGGTCTGTCACATTTTCCCGTACAGGGTTTCCTATTTCACAGGGTTGCCTGAATTTTCCCACACTGGGATATCTTAGCCTTTAATGTAACAGATTATCAAACAAGATTGAATATCAGACAAAGATAACCTTGGTAAATACAAAAAGCAGTTTTTAAATGATGATTTCATTTATTAAGGGGAAAAACTTGGCCCTATGTGAAAAAGTAATTGCCATCCCCCCATTAACTGTGATTAACCACAGTTTTTGGAAAGCTGTGTTCAATTTCACTAGCCACACCCAAGTCTGATTACTGCCAGATCTGTAGAATCAAGAAATCACTTAAATAGAACTGTCAGACAACACAAGTAGGCTAAAAGATCTCAAAAAGCACCAACTCATGCCCCCATACAGAGGATAGGTCATCAGCATTAAAATCTCAGAAAACCCTTTTAAGCTTTAGTAACTCTAATTTTTATTAAAATATGAATTATGTGGCATTACTTTCTTGTTTATTTTTTTAATTAATTTTAACATTTCAGAAAGATTTCAACTGTGTCTTCATGGAAGTTGCTATTATAGGTGATAATAGTTTGCAAAAATTATGGAATTCTATTTATTTCCTTTTCTACTATAGTTATTTACATTCACCTCATATATTAATTAGACATTTCACAGAGAACAATGGATTACATTTTTACAAAACACAGATGAAAATGTTCTAACCATTAAACCACAATTATATAATGTTTTGCATAGTAACTAGTCAAAATGGGGCTAATGAGAATGACTTATAGGTTGTTCTGACTTGTTAACTAGTTCATGTAGACAGCTCGGAGGGTGGCCTTACATACAGCTGTAATCTGTATGAAAATTATGAAAATGACCTTGTTTGTATGGATGAGCGAACCCGAACTTGACCCGAACTTGACCCTGAACCCGGACCCTATTAAACTTCACTTTATTATTTTCTGTTAAAACATGGTTATAACGGAAAATAATAGCATCCTTAAGACAGAATGCTAAATAAAATGGCCATGGAGGGGTTAAAAATAATAAAAGAAAAACTCATCTTTTCCACTTGATTGCGCAGCCTTGATCACGCAGGTTTTCTTTCTTCAGGACCTGCGAAAATACTGTGATGACGTCACCGCGCTCACCACGTGGCCAGCGCGGTGACAGGCGAGCGCGGTGATGTCACCGCACGTCCTGCTGAATGAAGATCGAAGATTCTAACTTCATTCAGCAGGACCTGCGGTGACGGCATCACAGGTCCTGAAGAAAGAAGACCTGCACAATCAAGGCTGCGCGATCAAGTGGATGAGGTGAGGTTCTTTTTATTATTTCTAACCCCTCCATGGTCATTTTATTTAGCATTCTATCTTAAGAATGCTATTATTTTCCGTTATAACCATGTTATAACGGAAAATAATAAAATCACCCGAACAATGAACCCGAACTTCAGTGAAAAAGTCCGGGTTCGGGTCCGGGTCGGTAAGACCTTATATTGATACAGTCCCTCAGGCGTGATGAAGGCAGTTTTCTCTTTGGCAGCCTCCGTTAAGAGCACCTGCCAGTACCCTTTCGTGGGGTCCAAAACAGAAAAATACCAGGCTTGTCCTAACCTCTCGATGAGCTCATTCACCTGGGGCATGGGATACGTATTGAATTTGGAAACCTTGTTAAGTTTTCGAAAGTCATTACAAAACCGCAACGTCCCATCTGGCTTGGGTATCAATACTATAGGACAGGTATTGTCACAGAACCTCAGGTATCAGGTATGGTTTTAATCTGACTTTTGCCTGAGGCTTAGGTATAATGTCATGCTAGATTATGGAAGTGCGTCCAGGGAAGTCCTAGAACACATTCGTGTTCCGACTAACGGACTCCCTGGCCTCCTGAGTCTGTTTAGAGGAGAGGCTGTCAGCAATTTTTACTGTGGCAGCCGCCTTTCTTGCATCAGATAGAGGGGCCGGTATCTCTTCTAGAAAACCTGGCCATGGGCTGTCTTCTCTACAGGTTTCCCTATCTTTCCACGGTTTGAGTAAATTCACATGGTAAACCTGCTCCCGCTTTTGCCGCCCTGGCTGGTGTACCTTGTAGTTTACATCTCCAATTTTCTCGGGTACCTCGTAGGACCCCTGCCACCTAGCCAGGAACTTACTGTCCACGGTCGGCACCAGAACCAAAACACTGATCACCCGGGTTAAAGATCCGGACCCGAGCTTGCCGATTATAGACCCAACTCTATATAGCAATGTGTGCTATATAGCTGTTCGAAGGGCGAGAACCCAGTAGAGGCCTGGGGTACCTCTCGCACTGCAAACATGAGATAGGGCAGGAGTCCTTACCATCTTTAGGCACTATCTGTTTCAACATATTTCTTAATGCTTGGTTAAACCATTCTATCAGACCGTCTGTTTGTGCATGGTAATCAAACGTCCGTAGTTGTTTTATGTGCAGCAACTTACAGAGTTCCCTCATCACCTTGGACATAAAAGGGGTCCCTTGGTCGGTCAGAACTAGGGATGAGCGAACTCGAACTGTATAGTTCGGGTTCGTACCGAATTTTGGGGTGTCCGTGACACGGACCCGAACCCGGACATTTTCGTAAAAGTCCGGGTTCGGGTTCGGTGTTCGTCGATTTCTTGGCGCTTTTGTGACGCTTTCTTGGCGCTTTTTGAAAGGCTGCAAAGCAGCCAATCAACAAGCGTCATACTACTTGCCCCACGAGGCCGTCACAGCCATGCCTACTATTGGCATGGCTGTGATTGGCCAGAGCACCATGTGACCCAGCCTCTATTTAAGCTGGAGTCACATAGCGCCGCCCGTCACTCTGCTCTGCTCTGCTCTTCAAACAGCTCATGTCGCTTGCTGTCCCACAGTATGTTGTTCCCAGCCGGCACTACTTCTCCAAGAGAGCCGTGCCTTCCCTGCACAACCAAGTATCCGATAAAATCAAGTGTGCACTGCGTAACGCCATCTGTGGCAAGGTCCACCTAACCACAGATACGTGGACCAGTAAGCACGGCCAGGGACGCTATATCTCCCTAACTGCAGACTGGGTAAATGTAGTGGCAGCTGGGCCCCAGGCGGAGAGTTGTTTGGCGCACGTCCTTCCGCCGCCAAGGATCGCAGGGCAACATTCTTTGCCTCCTGTTGCCACCTCCTCCTACTCGACTTCCTCCTCCTCTTCTTCCACCTGCTCATCTAGTCAGCCACACACCTTCACCACCAACTTCAGCACAGCCCGGGGTAAACGTCAGCAGGCCATTCTGAAACTCATATGTTTGGGGGACAGGCCCCACACCGCACAGGAGTTGTGGCAGCGTATAGAACAACAGACCGACGAGTGGTTGCTGCCGGAGAGCCTCAAGCCCGGCCTGGTGGTGTGTGATAATGGGCGAAATCTCGTTGCAGCTCTGGGACTAGCCAGTTTGACGCACATCCCTTGCTTGGCGCATGTGCTGAATTTGGTGGTGCAGAAGTTCATTCACAACTACCCCGACATGTCAGAGCTGCTGCATAAAGTGCGGGCCGTCTGTTCGCGCTTCCGGCGTTCACATCCTGCTGCTGCTCGCCTGTCTGCGCTACAGCGTAACTTCGGCCTTCCCGCTCACCGCCTCATATGCGACGTGCCCACCAGGTGGAACTCCACCTTGCACATGCTGGACAGACTGTGCGAGCAGCAGCAGGCCATAGTGGAGTTTCAGCTGCAGCACGCACGTGTCAGTCACACTACAGAACAGCACCACTTCACCACCAATGTCTGGGCCTCCATGCGAGACCTGTGTGCCCTGTTGCGCTGTTTTGAGTACTCCACCAACATGGCCAGTGGCGATGACGCCGTTATCAGCGTTAGAATACCACTTCTATGTCTCCTTGAGAAAACACTTAGGGCGATGATGGAAGAGGAGGTGGCCCAGGAGGAGGAGGAGGAAGAGGGGTCATTTTTAGCACTTTCAGGCCAGTCTCTTCGAAGTGACTCAGAGGGAGGTTTTTGGCAACAGCAGAGGCCAGGTACAAATGTGGCCAGCCAGGGCCCACTACTGGAGGACGAGGAGGACGAGGAGGTGGAGGAGGATGAGGATGAAGCATGGTCACAGCGGGGTGGCACCCAACGCAGCTCGGGTCCATCACTGGTGCGTGGCTGGGGGGAAAGGCAGGACGATGACGATACGCCTCCCACAGAGGACAGCTTGTCCTTACCCCTGGGCAGCCTGGCACACATGAGCGACTACATGCTGCAGTGGCTGCGCAACGACAGCAGAGTTGCCCACATTTTAACGTGTGCGGACTACTGGGTTGCCACCCTGCTGGATCCACGCTACAAAGACAATGTGCCCACCTTACTTCCTGCACTGGAGAGTGATAGGAAGATGCGCGAGTACAAGCGCACGTTGGTAGACGCGCTACTGAGAGAATTCCCAAATGTCACAGGGGAACAAGTGGAAGCCCAAGGCCAAGGCAGCTGTGTCACGGCCAGCTCCTCTGAGGGCAGGGTTAGCATGGAAGAGATGTGGAAAAGTTTTGTCAACACGCCACAGCTAACTGCATCACCACCTGATACGCAACGTGTTACCAGGAGGCAACATTTCACTAACATGGTGGAACAGTACGTGTGCACACCCCTCCACGTACTGACTGATGGTTCGGCCCCATTCAACTACTGGGTCTCTCAATTGTCCACGTGGCCAGAGCTAGCCTTTTATGCCTTGGAGGTGCTGGCCTGCCCGGCGGCCAGCGTTTTGTCTGAACGTGTATTCAGCACAGCAGGGGGTGTCATTACAGACAAACGCAGCCGCCTGTCTACAGCCAATGTGGACAAGCTGACGTTCATAAAAATGAACCAGGCATGGATCCCACAGGACCTGTCCGTCCCTTGTCCAGATTAGACATTAACTACCTCCCCTTAACCATATATTATTGTACTCCAGGGCACTTCCTCATTCAATCCTATTTTTATTTTCATTTTACCATTATATTGCGAGGCTACCCAAATTTGAATGAACCTCTCCTCTGTCTGGGTGCCGGGGCCTAAATATATGCCAATGGACTGTTCCAATGTTGGGTGACGTGAAGCCTGATTTTCTGCTATGACATGCAGACTAATTCTCTGCTGACATGAAGCCAGATTCTCTGTTACGGGACCTCTCTCCTCTGCCTGGGTGCTGGGCCTAAATTTATGAAAATGGACTGTTACAGTGGTGGGTGACGTGAAGCCTGATTCTCTGCTATGACATGCAGACTAATTCTCTGCTGACATGAAGCCAGATTCTCTGTTACGGGACCTCTCTCCTCTGCCTGGGTGCTGGGCCTAAATATATGCCAATGGACTGTTGCACTGGTGGCTGACGTGAAGCCTGATTGTCTGTTACGGGAACTCTCTCCTCTGCCTGGGTGCTGGGCCTAAATATCTGACAATGGACTGTTGCATTGGTGGCTGACGTGAAGCCTGATTCTCTGCTATGATATGAAGACTGATTCTCTGCTGACATGAAGCCAGATTGTCTGTTACGGGACCTCTCTCCTCTGCCTGGGTGCTGGGCCTAAATTTATGAAAATGGACTCTTACAGTGGTGGGTGACGTGAAGCCTGATTCTCTGCTATGACATGAAGACTGATTCTCTGCTGACATGAAGCCAGATTGTCTGTTACGGGACCTCTCTCCTCTGCCTGGGTGCTGGGCCTAAATTTATGACAATGGACTGTTGCAGTGGTGGCTGACGTGAAGCCTGATTCTCTGCTATGACATGAAGACTGATTCTCTGCTGACATGAAGCCAGATTGTCTGTTACGGGACCTCTCTCCTCTGCCTGGGTGCTGGGCCTAAATTTATGAAAATGGACTCTTACAGTGGTGGGTGACGTGAAGCCTGATTCTCTGCTATGATATGAAGACTGATTCTCTGCTGACATGAAGCCAGATTGTCTGTTACGGGACCTCTCTCCTCTGCCTGGGTGCTGGGCCTAAATTTATGAAAATGGACTGTTACAGTGGTGGGTGACGTGAAGCCTGATTCTCTGCTATGACATGAAGACTGATTCTCTGCTGAAATGAAGCCAGATTGTCTGTTACGGGACCTCTCTCCTCTGCCTGGGTGCTGGGCCTAAATTTATGACAATGGACTGTTGCAGTGGTGGCTGACGTGAAGCCTGATTCTCTGCTATGACATGAAGACTGATTCTCTGCTGACATGAAGCCAGATTGTCTGTTACGGGACCTCTCTCCTCTGCCTGGGTGCTGGGCCTAAATTTATGAAAATGGACTGTTACAGTGGTGGGTGACGTGAAGCCTGATTCTCTGCTATGACATGCAGACTAATTCTCTGCTGACATGAAGCCAGATTCTCTGTTACGGGACCTCTCTCCTCTGCCTGGGTGCTGGGCCTAAATATATGCCAATGGACTGTTGCACTGGTGGCTGACGTGAAGCCTGATTGTCTGTTACGGGACCTCTCTCCTCTGCCTGGGTGCTGGGCCTAAATTTATGAAAATGGACTCTTACAGTGGTGGGTGACGTGAAGCCTGATTCTCTGCTATGATATGAAGACTGATTCTCTGCTGACATGAAGCCAGATTGTCTGTTACGGGACCTCTCTCCTCTGCCTGGGTGCTAGGCCTAAATTTATGACAATGGACTGTTGCAGTGGTGGCTGACGTGAAGCCTGATTCTCTGCTATGACATGAAGACTGATTCTCTGCTGACATGAAGCCAGATTGTCTGTTACGGGACCTCTCTCCTCTGCCTGGGTGCTGGGCCTAAATATATGAAAATGGACTGTTACAGTGGTGGGTGACGTGAAGCCTGATTCTCTGCTATGATATGAAGACTGATTCTCTGCTGACATGAAGCCAGATTGTCTGTTACGGGACCTCTCTCCTCTGCCTGGGTGCTTGGCCTAAATTTATGGCAATGGACTGTTGCAGTGGTGGCTGACGTGAAGCCTGATTCTCTGCTATGACATGCAGACTGATTCTCTGCTGACATGAAGACAGATTCTCTGTTACGGGGCCTCTCTCCTCTGCCTGGGTGCCGGGGCCTAAATATCTGAGAATGGACTGTTCCAGTGGTGGGTGACGTGAAGCCAGATTCTCTGCTATGGGACCTCTCTCCAATTGATTTTGGTTAATTTTTATTTATTTAATTTTTATTTTAATTCATTTCCCTATCCACATTTGTTTGCAGGGGATTTACCTACATGTTGCTGCCTTTTGCAGCCCTCTAGCCCTTTCCTGGGCTGTTTTACAGCCTTTTTAGTACCGAAAAGTTCGGGTCCCCATTGACTTCAATGGGGTTCGGGTTCGGGACGAAGTTCGGATCGGGTTCGGATCCCGAACCCGAACATTTCCGGGAAGTTCGGCCGAACTTCTCGAACCCGAACATCCAGGTGTTCGCGCAACTCTAGTCAGAACCTCTTTAGGTAGTCCCACTCAGGAAAACATCTCCATTAACTCCTTAGCTATTAGATTGTCCAAGGTATGTCGCAGTGTACCGGGTACCGAGTGGCGTAGTCTAGAATGACTAAGATGTGTTGATGCCCTCTGGCAGACATCGGTACTGGGCCTATGAGGTCCATAGCTATTCGGTCAAACGGTACTTCAATAATCAGGAGTGGTACTAGGAGACTACGGAAATGTGGTTGGGGGATAGTTATCTGGCAGGTTGGGCAAGACTTACAAAACTCTTCCACTTCTTTGAATATGCTGGGTCAGTAAAACCGCTGTAGAATGCAATCCTGAGTTTTCTGCAGCCTCAGGTGACCCCCAAGAATGTGTTGGTGGGCTAGATCTAACACAAGCTTGTGATAAGCCTTAGGGACCACCAACTGTTCAATAGGCTCACCCCGTAGTTGATTTACCCGATGCAACATATCCTGATGAGCTATAAAATGGGGAAACACTGACTCTGCACCAGGTTGTTGTGGTTTATCATCTACTATTAATACATTTTTACAGGCGCGGGATAGGGTTGGGTCCCGATGTTGGTAGGTACCAAAATTATCCCTGGAGACAATGAGGTCTGCCAATTCAGGACCCGGTGGCAAGTCCTCCACGTCTCCCACCATCCCACTTAGCAGGGTTGTCTCCCCCTCTTTCACCGAAGTGGCAGTCACCTCTACCGCTGGCATTTCGGTCTTATGTTCCCAGGGTTCCGGTCTCCCCCCTGAGCAGGGCCACTCTGCTAGGGTTACCCCTGTCTCATGGGTATCAGTCACTCTCATAGCAGGCCACAGTGCCAGAAAGCCTGGGAAGTCTCTCCCTATTATAAGTTCGTAGTGTAAATTTGGGGCAACTTCCACTTCGTGCGTCCATCTGCCAGCCCCTGTGGTTAGAGACACCAGGGCGGTGGGATAGTCTTTTAAGTCTCCATGGATGCACAGGGGAGCTCTTACTAGGGACACCAGACTCCCTGAGTCCAGCAGGGGATCTAATAGCCTCCACCTGGCACAGGTGGTTTAGAGTTTTTCGGGTACCTGCTGCACACAGCTTCCTGGCATAGAGCGACTGACGGTAGCCATAGTTAGTATCCATGGGTTCCACCTGTTGGGGACATTCAGCTCTTACATGGCCCGGCTCCTGACACCACCAGCAGACTATCAGAGAGGGTACACCCCGGGTGGGTTTGGTTGGTACAAGTCGCCGGGTCTGGGATGGATATTTACGGGGTTTGACTGCCCCCCTCCCAAAAGAACCCCCTGTAACAGTCTCAGTAGCCTCGTAGTGCTCCACCAGGTCCACCATTTCTAGGGAGTTGCCAGGAGACACCTGGCCGATCCAGTGCTGGAGAGGGGATGGCAGAGCCCTCCAGAACATATCAGCCAATAGTCTATCCAGCATAGCCGTGGGACTGAGCACATCAGGCTGTAGCCACTTTTGCAAGAGATGGAGTAAGTCATAATACTGGGTCGTCGCAGGCTCAGCCTGCTTAAACCCCCACTGATGTACCCGCTAGGCCCGGGCCAATACATTCACCCCTAGTCTTGCCAAAATCTGACCCTTTACTTTTTGGTAGTCGGCCGCTTGATCGTCCGGCAAGTCGAAATTCACCCGCTGGGAATCGGATGCCAGGAATGGAGCGACCGCCTCATCCCGCTGGTCACAGAGCAGCTTTTCCCTGATGGCAACTTTCTCGTACATCGGCAGGTAGGTTTTGATGTCGTCTGTGGGGGTCATCTTAGGAATCGCGGCACGGACTGTTTTTCGGGCATCGTGAAAGCTTGGGGTTGTTCCTGCTGTCTGCAAAGCCATCACGTGTTGTAGCAGCAATTAGTTAGTCTCCTGCTGTTGCTTATTAGCCTCGAATTGCTGCAGGTTTGTCTCTCGCTGCTGCAGATTAGCCTCCATGAGGCCCTTCACAACAGCCTCCATTTTGTCGTGGGGCACTGGTTGCAATACAGCTGGTTTAATATACGACATACAACCGTGCCTGAAAAATGCAGAAACCAAAAATATCAGCGTTAACACCAGCCTCACTGCTCGTGTTCGCATGCTCCACCAATTATGGGGTTTTGCTCTGGTAAATAGGGTAAGCAGGCTCAGTACAGAGGCAAAATACAAGTTCTTAACTCAAAACGTCAGTATTTATTCACACTTGAGACAATTGCACAAAACAGCACGTAACTTTGCAGTCTTGGTGTTAATTCACACACAATGGAAAGCTCATATAACACAAGTCACCTTGCTGGCAGTTCTGCCTCCAGTAGTCCACAGCATGCTTTCG
Organism: Bufo gargarizans; assembly: GCF_014858855.1. Lineage (NCBI taxonomy): Eukaryota > Metazoa > Chordata > Amphibia > Anura > Bufonidae > Bufo > Bufo gargarizans. The sequence continues at coordinate 633,912,293 of NC_058080.1, read as the reverse complement.
GGGGCCTGTTTCCCCGGCATGCGGCTCTTAGCCCTCCAGCATGGCACAAAGCCCCAGATCCCAAAAACAGTGACATGTCTGCTGAGCCCAGCTGCCTATTTAAGGACAGCCAGGTGCTGCCAAAACCCAGACCGGCACTTAAACTCCGGTCCGACATTTTACCTCACCTGGCTGGAAACCAGCCCAGCCGCACATGCTGGGAGGAAAATACCTGCCTTGCCAGACACAACCCCTCACTGCTGTGTCACAATATATATATATATATATGATTTGATTTAACTGGTCCAAAAATTTGATTTGGGTCTGAATAGATTCTAGCCAAATCAAAAGTGCTCCAACAGGCATGAAAATTGGTATATGACACTCTGAGGTCTCCTAAGACTGATACTTTTTTCTCTCATCTTTCTTTTTTATTTATTTATTTTACTAATTTTCTCCCCCCATCCCCTTTTTTTTAAGCTCTACTAATTGTCATCAGGTGGAGACATGGGTGTAACTATATTCAAAGCAGCAATACCATTTTCTATTGGCCCCAGAGGCTTAAGTGGCCCAATCAGGTGCAAGAACATTGTACCTCCATAACCAAGCCTCCTCCATGTTTCACAGTAGGTACAATGTCCTTTTCTTTGTATGCTTTATTTTTGTGTCTATGAACATAGAGCTCAAGTGACTTGTCAAAAAGTTTCAATGTGGTCTCATCTGTCCAAAGGACATTCTCCCAGAATCTTTGTGGCTTGTCAATATGCATTTTGGCAAATTCCAGTTTTGCTTTTTTATGATTTGTTTCCAACAGTGGTCTCCTTCTAAGTTGTCTTCCACTTTGGCTAAGACAGCAATGGATGGTGAGATCTTACACTGATGCACCTTGACCTTGGAGTTCACCTGTAATCTCTATGGAAGTTGTTTGGGGCTCTTTGGTTACCATTCGTATTATCCGTCTCTTCAATTTGTCTTCAATTTTCCTCTTGTAGCCACATCCAGGGAGGTTGGCTACAGTCCTGTAACCTTAAACTTCTGAATAGTATGTGCAACTATAGTAACATGAACATCAAACTGTTTGGAGATGGTCTTATAGCCTTTACCTTTATCATGTTTGTCTATAATTTTCTACTGAGACAACTCTCTCCTTAGCTTTCTTTGGTCCATGTTCAGTGTGATACACACCATGACACCAAACAACACATTGACTACTTTTCACCCTTTAAATAGGCAGACTGACTAATAACAAATTTGAAGACACTTATAATGCTAACTCTTTAGTTTAACATGTTCCTATGGTCAAATTATTTTCAAGATTTTCTAGGGGTACCTTCAATTTTGTCCAGGCCAAAATTCTGTTGAACCATAATTGAAAAGCAATGTCTGATTTTCATGAGTTGATATTCACAAAATGTTTATTATTACTTTTGTCAGTTTCAAGTTATTTCATTAACTATTATGGGGTTTTCTTTATTTAACGGAAGGGAACCCATAATTCTTTCCACATATATATATATATATATATATATATATATAAAGAAAATCTGGCAGCACTCCCTTCCATAGTAACGCAGGGTGCCCGCGGTGGTCCCTCGACTCAGGACGGAAGACAATGAAGAAAATCCGCAGCACTCCTTGAAGAATAAAATGTGCTCTTTATTCACACATATCAAAAATCGACAACGTTTCGGTTCTCTCACAGAACCTTTCTCAAGTCGGGAGAAACCTTGAGAAAGGTTCTGTGAGAGAACCGATACGTTGTCGATTTTTGATATGTGTGAATATAGAGCACATTTTATTCTTCAAGGAGTGCTGCGGATTTTCTTCATTATATATATATTAAAACCTTAAAGGGGTTGTGTCACAATTAAATGTTTTTTTTTTTAATGCACCAAATATATCCTCTTTATTTACTTACTGTGTTTATAGTAATGTGCACATCCAGCACATACTCCGTTCCACTGTTGCAGGGAGAGAGCTTTAGCAGAAAGGACATACCCCCTGAGAAAAAGCTCTGATGCTCCACTCATTCATGGGGAATGAGTGCAGATCAGGTTGGGTCCTTTAAGAGGATGCTATTTCTTTGTCAGTTACTAGGAGTTAGGTGGACTGTAATGTGAACATTCGTCCATCTGTTTATGACAGTTAAGTATTAAATAATAAAGCACTGGGTAATGGAATTTTTCTCCATTAATATGGATCAATTGCCATCTACCTCATACTGGGTTTTGCCTTCCTCTGGATCAACACAGTAGGATTATAAGCTGGATTTGATAGAAATGTGTCTAGTGTCATGTATGTATGCATTTTGTGTGACCAGGTAACCAAGATAGCTCTCCAAAACCTCTAGAATAGTTAACATCCTGTACTCAGAGACAGGGGAAAAACAGCGTTGAAGCAGCAAGTATAATTCTTAGGCCCCTTTCACATGAGTGAGTTTTCCGCCCGGATGCAATGCGTGATGTGAACACATAGCACCCGCACTGAATCCGGACCTATTAATTTCAATGGGTCTGTGTACATGAGCATTGTTTTTCACGCATTACTTCTGTGTTGTGTGAAAATCATAGCATGTTCTATATTCAGCATTTTTCACGCAGCCCTTGTCCCATAGAAGTGAATGGGGCTGCGTGAAAATCACATTGCATCCAGATGCAATGCATTACGTTGTAAACGCAAGTAACTTAGCAACAGTGAACGGATTTTAGACAGGAAGTTGAGTTTGTCAGCATCTGGCTCCACGCAGTGCAGTGTGAGAAGTTTGTTTGGAGAGTCTCCTTCCCCTTGCTGACCTATTTCAGCATGCCCAAGCCACCCAAATCCATGGAAGTCGAGAGGCTCATTTGGGATACAAGATCGGGGGAATACCAAGACTGGTATAAAAAGGATGCCACATGAGTAGAAATAACCCAGGAGCTGTTTACCAGTATATGGGAGAAAACGAAAGGCCAGAGTCACCAGAGTTTGGGTAAGTAGCCAATCTATACATGTGTGATCCTTGCTGTCCTCCTTAGCATAGCACATGTCATACGTTGTGATTTTTAACAATTTGTAAATTAGAAATGTCATAGTTGCCGACAGCAACCAAGCTGATTCCTTTCATTAGCAAAAGTAGGTGAACAACATTACAAGTGGAATTAGTACATGTAGTACTATGTGCTAAATGCTGATGATAGTAAAATGTGTTGTGACTATTTTGTAAAAAAAAGTGTATTCATATATTAATTTACATGTTCTGCTTTTTTTAATTGTGAAGAACGGAGGACAACCTAGAGGAGGAAGCAGAAGAGTCCGCTCCCCAGCACTCCAGCGCCAGTGAGGAGGACACTCCATCTGGGCCACCTCCTACAGAGAGTGCTGAAGTACCCCACACCTCTGCATCCGCGCGACCGCTGCTTCAGGGATGGATTCTCCCCTACTTGCCTCTATCCAGCCGGCAAATAAGACGGGCCATGCCTCCTGCCGAAGCTCTGGTTAATAGCCAGGTACTGGACTATTTGTCTAGAGCAACAGCAGGAGGACCACTTAAACCTTTATGCCCGATGTCTGGCCCATTATTTGCGGCTATCTCCAGAACGAATACTGAAAACCAAATTGGCTCTCGTAATCGTTCTGGATGCAGCCACTCCGCCAAACGGCCCCACTGAGATGTTTGTGGCCCTGTAGAATTGGCGCACCCATGGGCACATGTCTGGCCCCCGCCCAATGCCAAGTCTCCAGGGTTCACAGGGTCCCACACATTTCCCTAGTACAAGGGAACATTATGGCCAACCAAGTCGACCATATGGCCAACCATATCGGGGGGAAAGTTCCTATGACAAGACTGTCCACTCCTCATCCCAAGCTGGGCCATTTCTGCACTCCCTTCACAACCCTCCTACCATGGCCGTCAATGTCAGGGTCCCCCATCACCAACTGGGTGTTTTTTTAGTTTGTAATTTTTATTTTCTATAATTTATTTATGTTATTAGTGAAACAAAAAAAAAGTCAAGTTGACTAATCTGTGTTTGAATAAACAGTTTTATTTTCATGAATTTTTATTGTTTGTTCTCTTTATTATATACAGTGCATAATGATATTTATGTAGCACAAACACATAGAACAATAATAATTGTAAACGTTTAATATACAGGTCCTTCTCAAAAAATTAGCATATTGTGATAAAGTTCATTATTTTCTGTAATGTACTGATAAACATTAGACTTTCATATATTTTAGATTCATTACACACAACTGAAGTAGTTCAAGCCTTTTATTGTTTTAATATTGATGATTTTGGCATACAGCTCATGAAAACCCAAATTTCCTATCTCAAAAAATTAGCATATTTCATCCGACCAATAAAAGAAAAGTGTTTTTAATACAAAAAAAGTCAACTTTCAAATAATTATGTTCAGTTATGCACTCAATACTTGGTCGGGAATCATTTTGCAGAAATGACTGCTTCAATGCGGCGTGGCATGGAGGCAATCAGCCTGTGGCACTGCTGAGGTGTTATGGAGGCCCAGGATGCTTCGATAGCGGCCTTAAGCTCATCCAGAGTGTTGGGTCTTGCGTCTCTCAACTTTCTCTTCCCAATATCCCACAGATTCTCTATGGGGTTCAGGTCAGGAGAGTTGGCAGGCCAATTGAGCACAGTAATACCATTGTCAGTAAACCATTTACCAGTGGTTTTGGCACTGTGAGCAGGTGCCAGGTCGTGCTGAAAAATGAAATCTTCATCTCCATAAAGCTTTTCAGCAGATGGAAGCATGAAGTGCTCCAAAATCTCCTGATAGCTAGCTGCATTGACCCTGCCCTTGATAACACAGTGGACCAACACCAGCAGCTGACATGGCACCCCAGACCATCACTGACTGTGGGTACTTGACACTGGACTTCAGGCATTTTGGCATTTCCCTCTCCCCAGTCTTCCTCCAGACTCTGGCACCTTGATTTCCGAATGACATGCAACAGTCCAGTGCTGCTTCTCTGTAGCCCAGGTCAGGCGCTTCTGCCGCTGTTTCTGGTTCAAAAGTGGCTTGACCTGGGGAATGCGGCACCTGTAGCCCATTTCCTGCACACGCCTGTACACGGTGGCTCTGGATGTTTTTACTCCAGACTCAGTCCACTGCTTCCGCAGGTCCCCCAAGGTCTGGAATCGGTCCTTCTCCACAATCTTCCTCAGGGTCCGGTCACCTCTTCTCGTTGTGCAGCATTTTCTGCCACACTTTTTCCTTCCCACAGACTTCCCACTTAGGTGCCTTGATACAGCACTCTGGGAACAGCCTATTTGTTCAGAAATTTATTTCTGTGTCTTACCTTCTTGCTTGAGGGTGTCAATGATGGCCTTCTGGACAGCAGTCAGGTCGGCAGTCTTATCCATGATTGCGGTTTTGAGTAATGAACCAGGCTGGGAGTTTTTAAAAGCCTCAGGAATCTTTTGCAGGTGTTTACAGTTAATTAGTTGATTCAGATGATTAGGTTAATAGCTTGTTTAGAGAACCTTTTCATGATATGCTAATTTTTTGAGATAGGAAATTTGGGTTTTCATGAGCTGTATGCCAAAATCATCAATATTAAAACAATAAAAGGCTTGAACTACTTCAGTTGGTGTGTAATGAATCTAAAATATATGAAAGTCTAATGTTTATCAGTACATTACAGAAAATAATGAACTTTATCACAATATGCTAATTTTTTGAGAAGGACCTGTACATTAATATAACCCAAATACACTTACTATATAAACATGATTTCTCAATCATTTACACACACTAATATAAATGTGGTTATAAATAATATCAACAAATGAATACACTTTATTCAACATATTTTTATTTATAATACATATCTTCCAAAGATTTCAAATAAAATATAATGTCTATTATGCACACAATAGTAAACACAATGCAGATGGAGTTTAGTGACATGACACATGTAATGATAGTTTTTATTAATTCATAATGAGGCCAACTACAACTTTATTAATAATGATGGTGAAACATGTATACATTTAGTGCAAAAAATTACACTTTATAATAATGAGGTATTAGTACATATTTCATATACCGTGTTCTAAACAATATATGTAAGCAAAATATGTAAGCTCGCAATCCACATCAAGGCTCCTCATTATCTTGCGAGTCCCTAACTAAAAAATACAAAAACTAACTAAAAATGAACCATCCAGGTTGTGAAAAAAATAAAAAAAAACATGGCAACTACAATCTTACATGTGTTGGAAAGTGTCTCTTCCAGATGGCGAACTATATACTTGGGCGTCTTCATCAGGTGTCGACTCATAGGTGTGTATGCAGTTGTGCAGCACTACACATGCTTTGATGACCACATTCACATTTTCAGGGGCCAGCTGTATGGCCGAAAGAAAAACCCGCCATTTGCTTGAAAAAATACCAAAGGCTCACTCCACAAACCTTCTGGCCCTACTTAAACGATAATTAAAAGTGCGCCTCTTTTCATCCAAACCTCGCCTAGGAAAGGGACGCATGAGGTGGGTAGAAAGGGCAACACCCTCGTCTCCTACAGCCACATAAGGTGCAGGTGGGCCAGAGGAGCCAGGAAGGTTTGCTGGCTGTGGTACGTCCAGTTGGTTGGACTGAAGCCACCACCCCATTCTGGAAGCTGTGAAGATGCGAGCATCTGCAGTACTTCCATAGGACCCAATATCTACAAATATAAACCTGTAGTTTGTGTCAGCCAAGGCCAAGAAAACTACAGAGAAAAACTGTTTATAATTTTAGAATCGGGACCCTGAGTTCGGTGGCTTCTTGACTCGTATGTTCTACCCGTCAAGGGCACCTATACAATTTGGGAATTGAGCCCTTTCCAGGAAGCCCTGGGCTATATCAAGCCACGGCTGCCTGGTTGGATGTGGTAGCACCTAAGCTTTCAGTCTCAATGGTGGCACATGTAGCCCGTACCACGCCAGCAATTGTGGAGATCCCCATTCGAAACTCAAAATGTAAGGACGAAAGAGAGTTGTCAGTCGCCAGATATCTGAAATGAAAAACAAATACTAATTAGCACCATTAATACACAAAAGATCACATGTTTAAAAATCTTCACCAAGTATTTTATGTGTCTGGCAAGTTGAAATAAAATTATACCATACAACAATATTGGGACTCAATACTTTTTATTGAAATACATTTTAACCACCTCAGCTTCCCAGCTTAAACCCCCTTAATAACCAGACCACTTTTTACAATTCTGCACTACACTACTTTCACGGTTTATTGCTCGGTCATACAACTTACCACCAAAATGAATTTGACCTCCTTTTCTTCTCACTAATAGAGCTTTCATTTGGTGGTATTTCATTGCTGCTGACTATTTTACTTTTTTTTAATATTAATCGAAATTGACCGAAATTTTTGCAAAATTTTAAAATTTTTCAAATAAAACTACATTTCTATATAAATTTTTCTCTAAATGTATTGTTCTACATGTCTTTGATAAAAAAAATTGCAATAAGTGTATATTTATTGGTTTGGGTAAAAGTTATAGCGTTTACAAACTATGTACAAACTATGGTGCAAAAAAATGTATTTACGCACTTTGACTTTCTGAGCTCCTGACATGTTTCCTGAGGTTCTACAATGCCCAGACAGTAGAAACACCCACAAATGACCCCATTTCGTAAAGTAGACACCCTAAGGTATTTGCTGATGGGCATAGTGAGTTCAAGGAAGTTTTTATTTTTTGTCACAAGTTAGCGGAAAATGTTATATTTTTTATTTTATTTTTTTCTTCTTACATTTTTTTCTTCATATTCCACTAATTTGTGACAAAAAATAACATTTTACATGAACTCACCATACCCCTCATGGAATACCTTGGGGTGTCTTCTTTCCAAAATGGGGTCACATGTGTGGTATTTATACTGCCCTTGCATTTTAGAGGCCCTAAAGCGTGAGAAGTAGTTTGGAATCCAAATGCGTAAAAAATGCCCTGTGAAATTCTAAAAGTACTCATTGGAATTTGGGCCCCTTTGCGCACCTAGGCTGTGGTATCGCCGTACTCAGAAGAAGTAGGGCAATGTGTTTTGGGGTGTATTTTTACATATACCCATGCTGGGTGAGATAAATATCTCTGTAAAAGACAACTTTTCCCATTTTTTTTATACAAAGTTGTCATTTTACAGAGCTATTTCTCTCACCCAGCATGGGTCCCAAATTCCAATGAGTACCTTTTAGGAGGGCATTTTTAGACATTTGGATTCCAGACTTCTTCTCACGCTTTAGGGCCCCTAAAATGCCAGGGCAGTATAAATACCACACAAGTGACCCCATTTTGGAAAGAAGACACCCCAAGGTATTCCGTGAGGGGCATGGCGAGTTCCTAAAATATTTTTTTTTGGGCACAAGTTAGCGGAAAATGTTTTTCTTTTTTATATTTTTTTTATTACAGAGTCTCATATTCCACTAACTTGTGACCAAAAATAAATTTTTTCATAAACTCGCCATGCTCCTCACGGAATACCTTGGGGTGTCTTCTTTCCAAAATGGAGTCACATGTGGGGTATTTATACTGCCCTGGCATTTTAGAGGTCTTAAAGCGTGAGAAGAAGTCTGGAATCCAAATGTCTAAAAATGCCCTCCTAAAAGGTACTCATTGGAATTTGGGCCCCTTTGCGCACCTAGGCTGCAAAAAAGTCACACATGTGGTATCGCCGTACTCAGGAGAAGTAGGGCAATGTGTTTTGGGGTGTATTTTTACATATACCCATACTGTGTGTGAGAAATATCTCTGTAAATGACAACTTTTTCATTTTTTTATACAAAGTTGTCAATTTACTGAGATATTTTTTGGCAAGATGCGCAAAGGGGCCCAAATTTCAATGAGTACCTTTAGGATTTCACAGGGCATTTTTACGCATTTGGATTCTGTGAGGGGTGTGGTGAGTACATGTAAGATTTTATGTTTTGTCACAAGTTAGTGGAATATGAGACTTAGAAAAATCTATTTCCGCTAACTTGTGCCCCAAAAAAAAAAGCTTCTATGAACTCGCCATGCCCCTCAAAAGGGATCTTTATAGCGCTGCAGCAATTTTACGGTGTTTTTGCAGTGATCATTAAAAAGTCTGATCGGGCGAACACTGCGTTTTTTGTTGGGCCTATAGAACATGTCCTATTCTTGTCCGCAATTGCGGACAAGAAAAGGCATTTTCTATATAGTTCTGGTAATGTGTGGATCCGCAAAATGCGGAAAGCACATTGCCGGTGTCCGTGTTTTACGGATCCGCGGATCCGCAAAACACATACGGACGTCTGAATGGAGCCTTACAGGGGGGTGATCAATGACAGGGGGGTGATCAGGGAGTCTATATGGGGTGATCAGGGGTTAATAAGGGGTTAATAAGTGACGGGGGGAGTAGTGTAGTGTGGTGATTGGTGCTACTTACAGAGCTGCCTGTGTCTTCTGGTGGTTGATCCAAGAAAAAGGGACCACCAGAGGACCAGGTAGCAGGTATATTAGACAAACAAATATACGTCTAAAAAAACAGCGTCTAATATACCTTTTTGGAGTTAAAAAAAAATCGCTCTTAGCGATAAATGAGTATACACAAATAATTTTTAGACTGGACACGCCCATCTACCTGGGACTTCTGAGCAGAATATGTTTGTAGCTGTTTCCTACACTGCCCTGAATATTGTAGGCTTAAGTAAGTCCAAAGTGAGGCAGTTTCTTTAGTAATAGGGACCCATCTGCGGAAGCCACCTTGACGCCTGGTAGGTGGGCCCGACACGTATGTGCGCTAAGAGCTTCCATTATTCATGTATACGCATTTGTAGTCGGTATTGTACCACTTTTATCTAGAATGACCCCCATTTCTTAGCTCTATTGTTTGTATATATAATGGTGTGCAGCCATTTAGTTTTTTGTAATTATGTTTGCTTCATGGATATGCACCTGTGACCCTGAAGGTTTTAGTCTACATTTTCTTGCTAAATATATATATTGAACCTCACAAAAAAAAAAGGATTTCTGTGAAAATGGGGAAACAAAATGAAAATGTATGCTTTAAGGTTGCTGCTATTCAGGTACACCTGCCCTTCTGATAGCAGGCACAGCCACAGTTCCTGTCTCCTTTCTCTGTCTGTCAGCTGCCCTGCTTTTCTCTAATGTACAGTCATAGCCAAAAGTTTTGAGAATTACATAAATATAGAAAATATAGAAAAGTTGCTGCTTAAGTTTTTAGCAAATAGCAATTTGCATATACTCCAGAATGTTATTATCACGATCGGCGTGACTATCACATACGTGACACAGAGGGAGGGAAAGAGGAAGGCCCTGCCCAAGTGAGAGGGAAGGTGGTGACCCCTGACTCACCTTGCGGCTGGCACCTGGCTGCCCTGACGTCCCTAGACGGGTTCCTCACCCGTACGCCGATCACGTGCCTAAAACCCTGGCTTTCCCTAAGATGAGCCCTAGATAGTGAACAGGGCGGTGGGAACACTAGTCCGCACCACTAGCTCTAAAGGAAAACACCAAGGGGAGGACAGACAATACAGACTAAACATATAATCCCAGGTGGGCGACAACAGGAGACAACAAAAAGCCCAACAGGGATCCGGAGGGTAGCACTCTGGAACAACAACCAGGATTCACAGCTCCAGTGGGTCAGTATAGAAGTCCAGGCAGGAAGCTCTATAACTGGCAACTAGAGAAGTGTGAGAGGAGAATATAAGGAGGTTGGGAGTGGCAGACAAGAAACAGCTGAGGAGGAGAAGCTACGGATCCCTGAGTGAGACAAAAAGGATTGCAAGGCAAACACAGAAAACAATCACTAAGAAACAACGTGATCTTTAGACATAGAGCGCGCAGCCACCCGCTGCGACTTCCTGACCCCGGGTATAACGGAGTCAGACGTGGCTCTTGACACCCTCGTGACAGTTATGAAGAGTGATCAGATGAATTGCATAGTCCTTCTTTGCCATGAAAATTAACTTAATCCCAAAAAAACCTTGTTAAAGTTGCTGTCATTAAAGGACCTGCTGAGATAATTTCAGTAATCGTCTTGTTAACTCAGGTGAGAATGTTGACGAGCACAAGGCTGGAGATCATTATGTCAGGCTGATTGGGTTAAAATAGCAGACTTGACCTGTTAAAAAAAGGGTGATGCTTGAAATCATTGTTCTTCCATCGTTAACCATGGTGACCTGCAAAGAAACACGTGCAGCCATCATTGCGTTGCATAAAAATGGCTTCACAGGCAAGGATATTGTGGCTACTAAGATTGCACTTCAATCAACAATTTATAGGATCATCAAGAACTTCAAGGAAAGAGGTTCAATTCTTGTTAAGAAGGCTTCAGGGCGTCCAAGAAAGTCCAGCAAGCGCCAGGATGGTCTCCTAAAGAGGATTCAACTGCGGGATCGGAGTGCCACCAGTGCAGAGCTTGCTCAGGAATGGCAGCAGGCAGGTGTGAGTGCATCTGCACACACAGTGAGGCCAAGATTTTTGGAAGATGGCTAGGTGTCAAGAAGGACAGCAAAGAAGCCACTTCTCTCCCCAAAAAAACATCAGGGACAGATTGATCTTCTGCAGAAAATATGGTGAATGGACTGCTGAGGACTGGGGCAAAGTCATATTCTCCGACGAAGCCTCTTTTTGATTGTTTGGGGCATCAGGAAAAAGTCTTGTCCGGAGAAGAGAAGAGAAGATGAACGCTACCATCGGTCCTGTGTCATGCCAACAGTAAAGCATCCTGAGACCATTCATGTGTGGGGTTGCTTCTCATCCAAGGGAGTGGGCTTACTCACAATTTTGACCAAAAACACAGCCATGAATAAAGAATGGTACCAAAACACCCTCCAGCAGCAACTTCTTCCAACAATTCAACAACAGTTTGGTGAAGAACAACACATTTTTCAGCACGATGGAGCACCGTGCCATAAGGCAAAAGTGATAACTAAGTGGCTCGGGGACCAAAACGTTGACATTTTGGGTCCATGGCCTGGAAACTCCCCAGATCTTAATCCCATTGAGAACTTGTGGTCAATCCTCAAGAGGCAGGTGGACAAACAAAAACCCACTAATTCTGAAAAAACTCCAAGAAGTGATTATGAAAGAATGGGTTGCTATCAGTCAGGAATTGGCCCAGAAGTTGATTGAGAGCATGCCCAGTCGAATTGCAGAGGTCCTGAAAAAGAAGGGCCAACACTGCAAATACTGACTCTTTGCATAAATGTCATGTAATTGTCGATAAAAGCCTTTGAAGCGTATGAAGTGCGTGTAATTATATTTCACTACATCACAGAAACAACTGAAACAAAGATCTAAAAGCAGTTTAGCAGCAAACTTTGTGAAAACTAATATTTGTGTCATTCTTAAAACTCTGGGCCACGACTGTACATAACACAAACAATCCTACACTTTCCCTGGCAATAAGCTTGATTTATTTCTGATTGTCCCTGATTGATTTTTCACTGTCCCTGACTCCCTATGATCGTTTTCCTGGCAGACACCATAACACCCAAACACCCTCTTTCACAGCCCAGCACAAAATGGCATTCTGCTCGATATGCTAGGGCAGCTCCCTTGCTGCTGCAGCACTGATTGACTCATCCTGCCTGTTTGGTGCGAACTGGTTGTCTCGCCCTTAATATGCAGCCTTCTCCGTGAGTCGAACAAAGAAATAAAATAAAAAAATATTTTAAAAACTGCAAATAGCGTAATATAGATACATTTTATTGAATAACTTAGTGGCTATACTAAATTTTTAATTTCATGCAATTCCAAAAGTGTTGAGATCTAGGTGCTGGATTGAAAACTGTAGAATATTTTTTGTGGGACAACTTTAAGAAGAAAAAATAATAATTATAATACGATGATGATAATATTTATTATTATTACATATATAATAATTAGGCCTCTTGTCCACGACCGTATGCCCTCCGAGACATACGGTCCGTGAGCGGGCCATATGTCCCGGAGCGGCATTGATCGTGTGCACGGGAGCACACAGCATCATAGATTACAATGAAGCTGTGCACGTTGGGCTGCCCGCGGGGCTATTGTCCCGCACTCATATGATCCTAGAAGTGCAGGACAATAGCCCCGCGGGCGGCCCGACGTGCACAGCATCATTGTAATCTATGATGCTGTGTGCTCCCGTGCGCACAATCAATGCCGCTCACGGACTATATATCTCAGAGGACATACGGTCGTGGGCAAGAGGCCTTACACCTATTATTTGTTCCTTTCCCATTTGTTGCTTTCACTTACCTTATCTATCATTGCTTCATTTTGGCAGTCACACTTCTCATGAAATCAGAATCACACAATGATATATCTCCTCTTGCAGATTAAATATTAAAGGCTTTATTCCTTTTTAATTTAAAGTGTCTCCTCTCCAGTGACAGTAACAAAACTTTTATGTATTTCTTCCATATCATGAACAACTTTCAACAGGATAATTCATGTCCTATCAAAGAAAATATTCTTTTTGACATTGCTTTCAGGGAATGCTTGAACTGTGTGCTCACAATGCAAGAATACAAATGGATTTCTGTCAAGCTCATGAAATGTGCATTAATATTATTTGACTCTAAATATTTTCTATTTTTTTATTCAAAAGAGGTTATTCAGAAGAGGTAGAGACAAGGGGTATAGACAATACAGTCATGATCCGACTGCATTGTGCTTTCATTTATTATAGTATTACTGGAATATTACAGTGATACAATTATGATATGATTTTATAAAGTAATAGTTCAGCAATATGATAAGACATGCATGATAGTACAACAAGGGACAGAGATTTTTTAAAGCTTTTTTAAATTCTTTTGCTATTTAGTACAGGGCATCTTGTAAACTTCAGTTGCATGTCCCTCATTTGCTCATTTGATTGCCACATTTACTTTCCAATTCAAACATTATCTGCTAGGAGGATTGGAAGTATCCACTTCTATGCAAGTCTAGGAGAGCCGCATAGATATGCAGTTTACATGATGCTCATTTATTAATAAGCAAAGGAATTTTAAAAAATGTAATAAAAATAAATAAATGAAAGCGTCTTGCTGTCGAGGTGATTGTGCAAGCATTAAGTCTACGCATTTGCCAGCAGGAAGATGACTGGAACCGAAACTGCCGCGATAGTTAACGCCTTCCTTGATCAACAGCCCCTGCACAATCACTAGGGTGACATCACCATGGGGAGAGTATTCTTTATTTACTATACATAGAAACTTGGGGTTCTTAGTGCATATGGTGATCAACTTTTGTGGGAAACTAAACCATCTGACTTATAGTGGGCCTAGGCCTACAAAATGAAATCAGGGCACATAAGAACCAGGTACATGTTAGGAGTAAGACCTTACCAAAAGATCTTTTGGCCCCTTGAGTGGTACGGCCAGTCAAAAATGATAGAAGGAGAATAGTCGGACACAGATGTAACTTTAAATAAAAGCTTTTACTGGACTTATCTGGGGCAACGAGCTTGATGGTTGCAGGTTTCACACATGAAGCAACAGGCTAACTAGTTACAGGAAACTCAGATGAGGCAACTAGCCTGGCAGTTACAGCTTCACCTGGGCAATGGACACATGGTTACAACAGTCTCTCGGAGGGGGCACAGTTCTAATTAGCAGCAAACAGACTCTTGGGCTACATTCACACTTCCACTTTCCCTTTCCGCTATTGAGATCTGTCATAGGATCTCAATAGCAGAGGAAAATGCTTCAGTTTTGTCCCCGTTCATTGTGAATGGGGACAAAACTAAACTGAAGGGAACGGAGTGCACCAGAATGTATTCCATTCCTTTTCATTGCGTTCCAATAACGCACACAAAAGTGCTGCAAGCAGCGTTTTTGAGTGCGTCATGGGATGCGGAGCAAGACGGATCCGTCATGACTCACAATGTAAGTTAATGGTGACGGATGTGTTTTCTCTGACACAAAAGAAAACGGATCCGTCACCCATTGACTTACAATGGTTTTAGAGAAGGATTCATCATGGCTATTTTAAATATGATACAACCGGATCCGTTCATACCGGAAGCAGACGGTTGTATTATCATGACAAAAGCGTTTTTGCTGATCCATGACGGATCCAGCAAAAACGCAGATGTGAAAGTAGCCTTAAACAGGCAACAGTCTATTTCATAAGGTAACATCTTATTCTCCCTTGGCATGCGTTGCAAAAAACTTCCCTGGGTGCTGACTGTCTCTTTGTGGTGCAATATTGAACACTCTGAACAGGTGCTAACAGGGTGCAGTATCTCCTTCCTTTGGCATATTATATATCGGTTACATGGCTTAAGTGTGAGGAGATATGACAAGGTTATATCACAGGCACATTAATGGCAGGCTCTACAGCAATTTGACACATCACAGTTGACTTGTGGAAGAATACATGGTTTACTTGCAAGAGAGGTAGAGGCATTTTCAGACTTCTTGCATATTCTCTTCCCTAATTAAAAGTCTGAACTGATCATTAGGAGGGTATGGGCAACATGCAGGCAGCAACGATTCTAACTGCAAGGCAAAATAAAGTAACACTGTCTTTGGCAAATGGGCTCACACATTTTGATCAAAATATGCACTTGGAACCTCAAATTTCTGTGTACAGTAAATATAGCAGTAGGGAGATTTATAATAATTCATTCAATGTATGTTTACTTCATACTGTTTGGAGGTTCTGGTGTAACTTTGTTTTGCAGAAGTGTGACTGCCTTCTTGTTGGCTGTGCACTTCTACCCCTCTGCCCAGCGCTTTTAATTAGAGCAGAGTGTAGCTAAATCCTATCTGCCCTGAGTTAATTTTGTAGGTCTAGTCCCAGGCGAGGTAGGTTCTGATAGTGTAGGTTCCCATCTGATGAGGTTGGCTTGTCATTAGTAGATGGGTCCACACAGTTTGACCAAAATGTATGGAAAAAATCTCACATTTCGATATAGAGTAAATGTAACAGTATTGTTATTCAAAGTATTTAAAAAATCCATATAGTCAATGTTGGTATTTGTCTTAGCACTTAAAACATGTAGCTGTTGTCACTTTGGAGAAAGGCTTGGACCCGACAAAGGTCCTTAGTATGGCATCCCACTGCAGAGCAGTTTTTCACAGCAAAATGGTTTAGATGTGTAGTTCCTGTATTTAGGCTGCTAAAGACCAAATCTGTGATTTACTGTGTATCACTGTAATTGATTGGAGATAACAGGCAGTATACAACTACTGAGGGAAGAGCAGGCTAGTCTAGTCCAGTGAGAGTCAGAAGAAGAGTGTAGATGCTGATAGGAGCAAACCTAGCTGATCCATGCTCTAAACAGAATCATCCAGCAAAGCAAAACTGAAGAATAAGCAGAGAAAAAGGAGATGTATACTCTAGGAGCATGCCAGATGAAAAGAGGAGGAGAAGAGTACAAGGTTCATTGGAGAATTGCTGTTAGACAAAGACAACTCAGTCTCCATTGCCATGTGTTTGGAAGAGTAAGTCTTATGGTGCCTGAACACATTGAGGAGCAGATTGGACATCTGCATGAGAAACATCCACATTCCACAGTGGATTTTGTGAAGTTGTAATGTAAGTACTGCAACCTGTTCAAAACAGGAGCAGAGAATTTGTCTGCTTTTATGGGGACTGACTTGTTGACTTGCATTGCCTAAAGTGTTATACCCATGCCTGGATGCTTGTACAAAAGACAGCTACAGAAGTGCAATGTAAGGAAAATTGCTCCTGAGAGACAACTATGCCTGTTAAATCACAGGCTTGAGAACTGTAAGATCTGTGGAAATGGCACTTGTATAACATATGCCTCACTGAATGCTGAAACGGTGTTTAATGTGCCTGAACTTGAATCTTCATTAAATAACTGTTTTCTCTTAACCTGGCCTGATTACTTCTTGCGCTGCTACATTGCACTGACATCTGCAGCTGCATCAAGGGACCCTGCCTTGCACCTCAAAGTTCTAAACACCAAGGGGACCCCAGAACCGGAGTGTGTGCCCTTCCACATCACTGCACACCAGCCCAGGGATGGGAATGTCAGAACTGTAAATTCCACAACTACTACCCAAATCCAGCTATACTCACACGCCTCTGCAGCCTGGTTGCTGCATTATGCTTTAATTTTGCTACATTTCAATGGCGTAGCTAGGGAGAGGTGGAGGGGCATGTGCCCGAGTCAAGTGAAGGAGCGGTAGTGACAAGCCTTTTTGCTTTAGCCAAGGGATTTTTCTATAGGGCTACTGCTGTGAACTGAATATTTGCCCCAAATGAAGGAATTCCTTGCTGCAACTCCTTACAACAACAAATAAACATAAAACAATGAAATGTGTAGCTGTCATGATTTAGTTGGTAGTAGGATTGGTAGAGAGGTCTCCTTCAACTTTGCACATGTGGACACTATTTGCAAAACTGTTCATGTTCTTTCATACCTGTAGGACTGCGGATATCTGTTTTTCCAGTTCATACGCAAATTTTCTCTAGATTATTAATTAGCTTTTGCTTTTTTGAGTCATCCTGCTGGGAAATGAATGATCTTTGAAGATCCACTTCTCTTGTAGACTGCTTGTATGTTATTTTACTTCATTTACTTTCTGACTTCACATTTTCTACATACACAAGATAATAATCTATGGACATTCTTTTTAATTTTTTTTAAAATTTTATTTCATTTTTGTTGGAAATACCCATAGTGTTATATAGTCCTATAACACTGTAATGACAATGTCTGACTCACTGCATGAGGCTTGAGTGAATAGAAGGCTTAAGTCATCTCCTCAAAGACTATGTGATCCAGTGCTGACTTATTATAGATGTGATCTAACCACAATCATTTACCGTTAGATGTAACACTTTTTTTTTTACTTTCCTTTGAGCACCCAGTTCTGACTGACTTGACCTTGGGATATCAATGACTTTAGAAAACAGTCTTTCACAGATGTCTGTTAGGCAATGGGTAATCTAAAGCATCTGAGGATGTATCAGACAATCGTCATCTTTGTTCCAGTTCCACTGCTGTATGGAGGAGTCTCTAGAGAGGGGCTGCAGCTGGAGATGGTACAGGGCAGAATGCATGGCTTAGTCATCTCCCACTCAGAAGGTCACTATGCACACCTGCTTCAACCATGTGAACCTAATTGGAACCAGTTTATCTTTTCTCAATAATTGTGGAAGTCGGGTGTTGGGGGGGAGGGGGGGGGGGATTGTTCATTGCTTGGCTACAGAGTACAGTGATTATGCCTCTGGGAGAACGAATGAACAGATGTGACATCTGTAACATTTGCAATCTTTCTGTTGCTGTTTTATTTCTATTTTAGCTTTCTAAATCAACAAACTAACAACTGTGCGGCATAACATCTGTTTTCATTCGTATGTTTCAACATACTGCTTTCCTTTTCTGTACATAAAATCTTTAGCGTTTGCTTGTAGGATGAGAATTCATTCCACAAAAGGAGAAATTATTCTCATACTTTATATTCGATGAAAATAGTGATAGATCAAGGCCAGCATCCTAAATGAAGTAATTTCTGGCCTTATCTATGATTGCACCTTCCATGCTTCGATAGCCTGATCCCTCTCTTACACAAGTCAATAATACTTTTTGACTACTTTTAATTTTAAAAAGTTTGTATTTGTCCATTATTCAAATTCCTTGGGTTTGACTGGGTATATTAAGGCATCTGTAAAAGTGTCAGTCGAGAAGATAGTATGCAAATCAGATCTTAGCAAGCTCTGCCTCTAATGCCACCTGATATAAGGTAGCTATCCTATAAGTCAATGTTTAACCTTTTAAACAGGCCTTGACTTGGATAATAACTAAGCCAGCACCTCATCTGCAGACAGCTGCTTTGGGGTGATTGCCCCTCATCAGAGCAGAAAGTACCGACTTAAAGGGGTTGTCCGGGTTCAGAGCTGAACCCAGACATATCCCCATTTTCACCCAGGCAGCCCCTGATATGAGCATCGGAGCATTTCATGCTTATTGCTCTCCTGCGTGATACAGCACAGGGCAAGGGCTGTTTTTTATGGTTTTTACACTGCTAGGCACTGATAGGCGGGCTTTAGCTGTTTTACAGGCTAGGGCAGCGCTAAAACCCGTCCATTAGTGACGGTGACATCATTGGGCTCACTGCTGGGCGGAAACCGGATTTCCAAAAAAAGCCTTTGCCCTGCACAATTCAGCACAGGGCAGAGGGAGGCTGCCTGGGTGAAAATGGGGATGCAGTATGTCTGGGTTCAGCTTTGAACCTGGATAACCCCTTTACCTGTGTAAGAGACCAAGGTCATAATTCAGGGAATATAATATCTCCTAATGGACAGGGCCTAATTGGCGTGAGGAATCTTATAGGCCAGGCAATGCTCCTCTGGATTTCGGAGAAAAGGGCATGCCAATGAGCTCTTTGCAAGGTCTGACTCTAATTCTACCTTGCTAATGCAAGTTAGCTATCCTATAAGTCAATGTTTGACCTTTTTAAATAGGCCTTGAGACATGACTTGGATAATAACTAAGCCAGCACCTTAATATATTCCAGAGGAGCATTTCCTATAAGACTCTTCATGCGCTCTGCATAAGGAAATTAGTCTTGAAGGTAAAAATTCCATACAGACTAATAAGTTATGTGTGTACTATCCATTCAACAGTGCTCAGAAGAATAATGTGTCAGTGTAGGATGTGTACAGTATGTAAAGTAGGGACACTATCTTCCAGCTTGATCACTCTATTAGTACTTTAGGCAGATATTTACATCCTGTTATTGCTCATACATTGTCGAGCCTGCAGTAAAATATGAAAAATCACAGTACTTCTAGATCCTCATGAACAGATCCTTTGTGAAGTCTCTAATTCTCTAAGATGATGTTGTTTCTATTGTCTTTCATGTTGTGTATAAAGTGGAACTAGATACACTCACTATTACTGTCTCTAGAAGCCTGCTAGTTCACATTAAACTTTCCCCTCCTCCCCTGCTAATTCTTTCTTTTGTTCTGACATTCCTGTGTTTACACAGGCAGAGGCTGCAGTAATCACAGGACTTTATCAATCACTGAAATGAAGGGGCCTTAGTGTCTCATTAGAAAACGTTTAACTTTCTGAACCTTTCTGAAGTTAGAGGTACACTTTAAATCACTCCAGTTCTGTACCCTAGTAGTGGTGTCTTGATAAATGCAGATGTTTGCTTATTTTGTTTTGTGGGGTTCTAATGTTTTTTTTTGACGTTTCAGAAATTATCTCTTGTATCTCTTGTAAATCTGGATTCTTGAGATACTGGAATAAGGCCTCTTTCACACTACCGTATGGCTATTTCAGTGTTTAGAGGTCGGTTTTTCACGGATCCGTTGTTCAGTTTTTTTGTTTCCCTTGTGTTTCCGTTTCCATTCCGTGTTTCTGTATGGCATATACAGTATACAGTAATTATTAAAAATTTGGCTGGGCATAACTTTTTTAATAGATGGTTCCGCAAAAACGGAACAGATACAGAAGACATGCAAATGCATTTCCGTATGTGTTCCATTTTTTTTGCGGACCCATTGACTTGAATAGAGCCACGGAACATGATTTGCGGGCAATAATAGGATGTTCTATCTTTGTTCTATCTTTCAACGGAACGGAAAAACGGAAATACGGAAACGGAATGCATACAGAGTACATTCAGTTTTTTTTGCGCGGAACCATTGAAATGAATGGTTTCGTCTACGGACCATATATGGAATGCAAAAAACGGCCCGCAAAACGGAAAAAAAAAACGGTAGTGTGAAAGAGGCCTAATAATTACATATATATAGCTGCTTCAGACTAATGCCTCACCAGAACTTGATCTTTAGATTGCAGCTTCTGTGGTGTTAAGGAGGCTGTATCAAAAGCAGGATGCAAGGTGTTATAACTGGCTCTATAACGTTAGAGTGCATTTATGCTTTTGAATGTTGGGAATGTTTGCTATGCATATCACCAATTTTCACTATGTGGATCTCATTCTGTTTAACAATCTTAACAAACTTCAGCAAAAGGCATTTATCATGTAAAGAAAGTTAACACAAGGCACTTACAAATGTATTCTGACTATTCATATTTCCTCCTTTGCTGGCTTGTTTAATTTTTCTATCACATCATACACTGCTCCTATCCAAGGGTTACGACCACCCTGCAATTTATCAGCAGGGGCCAAGCTTGCACACTATAGGAAAAAGCGCCGACCTCTCTGGTGGCTGGGACCAGGGAATGTGCTTAGGCCAGGCATCCTCAAACTGCGGCCCTACAGCTGTTATAAAACTACAACTCCCACAATGCCCAGCTGTAGGCTGATACCTGTAGGCTGTTCGGGCATTTTGGGAGTTGTAGTTTTGCGAAAGCTGGAGGGCCGCAGTTTGAGGATGCCTGGCTTAGGCTGACACTTTTTCCTATATTGTGCAATCACGGCCACTGCTGCTGGATTGCAGGATGGTCATAAACCGAGATGAGCGAATCGAAGCTGACGAAGTGGAATTCAATCTGAATTTCAGGAATTATTCGATTCGCACCGAATCCGAATTTCCTCACGCTTCGTGGTAACGAATCACATTTTTTCCTAAAATGGCTGCTGCACATGTTAGGACATTGAGCAAGGAACTCTGGGAATGAGGGATCACCCACAATGCCATGCATGCAGCCAATCAGCAGCCAGCCCTGTGATGTCACAGCCCTATAAATAGCCTCAGCCATCTTGGATTCAGCCATTTTCCAGTGTACTTAGTGCAGGGAGAAACTATAGCAGGCGCTAGGGAAAAACTTGAAAATGTATATTTTGCTCAATAGTAGTTCAGGGAAAGAGCATTAGAAGTGTAGTGATAGGATAAGGAGGAATTATTCCACAGTATTGAAGCAGAACAAGATTCAATATGGGTGTTTACAGCCTGGGTAATAGGAACAATCCTATTACACCTTGCTGCACTGACTGTGGATCCAAATTGCCATTGTAATACTGCTCATTTCAGGTTTGCAATACCTCTGTAATTCCAGAAAACCGTTCTTGTTATTGGGGTCTTATTAGCCCTTGTGCGGTGCAGTTATATATATGTTCTAAAGTCTTTTTTTGGCATGTATTAGTGGGGAAAAAGAAAAAGGGGTTGTTAGCTGTTGTGTGTTGAAGTGAGAAAATTACAGCCCTTTTTTGCGTGTATTAGTGGCAAAAAAAGTATTATTTGCCGTTCACGGCCGCAGTTAAATGTTCTAATGCCTTTTATGTATTAGTGGGGGGGGGCTTATTAGTCGTTGTGTGGTCAAGTGAGACAATTACAGCCCTTTTTGGCGTGTATTAGTGGCAAAAAAATAAATATTATTTGCCGTTCATGGCCGCAGTTATCTGTTCTAAAGCCTTGTTACTCTGTGGCCTCCTCATGCTGCTGCTGCCATCTCCACACTTTGTCATTGTGCCACTCTGTGGCCTCCTCATGCTGCTGCTGCCACCTCCACACTCTGTCATTGTGCCACTCTGGCTTCATCATGCTGCTTCCACCTCACCACTATGTCATTGGGCCACTCTGTGGAGTTCTCAAGCTGTTCTCTCACCCTCCCCACTCCATGACTGGGCCACTATTTTGCCTTTTTGGCCTGGATGACATCACCATTTATTTGACCCTTCTTCTGATCTGTCAGAAGGAAGGAAAAATGAGACAAACAACAGATCCTGTCTGTGTAGCAGCTGTAAGGCCTGTATGGTCCCATCAGAATTGGCTTAAGATTTGGTAGCGAAAAGCAGGAGTGGGTACAAAACACAGAAGACATGCAAATATTCCATTCACGTGTCATCTCTGTTTTGGATCCACTCCAGTTTTCTTTTTTTGCATTAGCAATACTGATGGATTACTGACCAAATGCTGACTGAGTGAAGGCGGATGCTCCACAGACAGGATCCGTGTTTTGGGGGTTATTGTTCTGACGGATCAGAGGAAGGGCAAAATAATCAGTGACGTAAACACAAACTTACTGTTGCCATCCTCTCCACTCTGTCGGGGGGCTCTACTTGTATAAGCGTTTAATAGAACAGGTTCTATAGACATTTATGTGGAATCAGCTGACGAAGGTGTAAAAGGAGTACGCTTGTTCTTGGCGCTAACATCGACCTGTAAGGCTGAGTTCATACTTGAGTTATTTTGGCCCCGAAACTGCCCAAATAAGTGAAGTGTGCAGTGATTCTAAGATTGACACCTGTCATCTGCATGTCATACTGACAGTATTATTTCACTACCACATTAGACTCCCTATGCATGTTACTGCAAAGCACAGTGTTGTACACCACTATACATGCTCTCTGCAGCCAGGAAACAGCTTTTTTTAACGCAATTCACCGCAAATAAATTCAGATCAAATAGTTTCGAAAAATTCAGCGAACCGGCCGAATCAAATTTTTTACAAAGTCGCTCATCTCTAGTCATAAACATGAAAGCAAGCAGTGTATAAGTTAATTACAATACATTACAAAGGCCCTTGTTTTACCATTTGCTGAAGGAGACAACCCCTTTAAATTCTATCTTAGACACACATGGTGAAGAAGAGGAGAGTTATGAAATGCTTCTTTCAGTGGCCATACAATGCATATTGAATAACTTTGACAGCTTTGAAGTAATGTAAGAAAACAAACAATAAAGGTTAAATGAGCAGGTTTTCTCTACAAGAGAGCATTCTGTAATCTTCCTGTCCTGGCAGACATTCCAACAAGTGAGATGAAATGTGCTGTTCCCTTTTTTACTCAAACTGTTAAAATTATCACCTAATCTTTTCTCTGAGAAAACCCATGTACAGCAAGTGACAGCTACAGGTATTAAAGTATTGAGCATTAAAGTGCAGCTCTGCTTAGGCATTACATGCTTCGCCAAATACTAGGAAATAGCTTTCATGGCATTAGCAGATTGTCTGTGGCTGCTCATTCATACATAACATTAACGTAAAGCAATTTCCAATAATTTGGTGGAAATAATAAAACATATGGTTGTCAAGGATGATGTTGCAGATAGCTGGAAGTTATGAATAAATGTCTGACTGGCTTGATCCCAAATTAAGGAGCATATAGGTGACCTTAAGAGCTCACCCTGACTGCTAAGCACATACAAGGGTCTCAAAGGTAGACGATTGTATGCCCACGTACCTAAGACTGTGTGACACCTGAAAACCCTATAATAGTGAGGGGACACGACCACTGGCTCCCTGCACTTCATACGGAGGGAGTCAGGGTCACCTAGAATCAAGCCAGCAAGGAAACACAATACATGAAAGGACTTATCTGAACAAGCAGCAGCAGAAGCCTCCAGCAGTGAATACTTCAATCCAGGAAGTAGTATAAACTGCAAAGTGAGGCAGTATGGGAGAGAATATAAAGGAAAGAGGATTAGTCTAAATAGGTGACACCTGGGAGAAGGAAATGAGATGAGAACGTGAAACCAAAACAAAGAGCATAATGCAAGAGGTAGAGAAGGACGTCTGTCAGACCTTCTCACAGAACTGGCGGTGACAGTGGTGCTACAGTTTAAGTGAAGAGCAGGAGAGCTGAAAGGTAATCCAAATGAGCTAAATAATGGTCTGCTCAAAACTAAAAGGAGTGGTGAAACACATGATGTACAAAATATCGTTATAAGAAGGTAACATCAGCTCTGTACTGAAAAAGCAGACCTGTTTTATCCTTATTCTTTGGAATAGTTCATGTTAAACATCAGTTGTACTCAGTTTCTATCTGTTCCGTCAGGTTTCATTTATTTTTGACTGAAGAAAAAGTGCTGTCTGCTACAGCTTTTTGGCCATGGAAAATAACAGAAATATGAAGGAAGTTAAAGATTGGGTTGAGCACCCAAATACTGGAATACTGCATAGATAAGGTAATAAATTAATAATATTTATTCTCTGCAAGGCGTACACAATAAAAGCGATATAAAACTGGCATATATAACAAATACGGACATATACGTCTTAAAATAAACTCTGCATTAAATGGATCCAAATAAATGTGGCGATATATTGCAATATAGTATCAGTTGATCCTCTCACATGAAGGGGTTAAAATACGTGAAGTAGTAGAATCAGCAAGGTTTGGTATGTATCCACTTCAAGTTTAAATGGTGAGTGTGTAGACACCTCAAGTTCAGTTTGCCAATGTCATTAATTAATTAATTCATCGACAGGTGTGTTTGTCCACCTGCAGGAAAATACCCACACTGTTCCAGGACAGATTAGCAAAATGTAAAGCGATCATATAATAAACAGTCATAAAATAGGGCGATATGGCAGAAGGAATCGCGGTGTATTTGTGGCGTCCCACTGTACCGCGCTGCCTAAAACGCCTTTCACCTTTCCAGACGGCTTCTATCGCTGTAAGTGTCCTTTGTGAACGGACCTGTTCATACAGTCCTCAATTGACCAAGTTTGTGATGAGTAATACGTTCAGATGTTCGCAGAAATCTCAAGGTGTATAGTACAGCCAGGGAGTCGGTGGGATTCCAAAGGGATATCTTTCAATTTGCAATTCTTCTAAGAAGACGGTGGATAAAGGCAAATATACAGTTGCTCATCTGTAAATATAGCAGGTCCTGACCAAACGCATTTCGGGGTTTCCACTATACCCCTTCCTCAGTGAAGGAAGTTGCTTTGGAGGTTTTTTTTTACATTCTAATCAATTAATTAATAATAATCTATTGAATGGAGCTGTTTTTTTTTTTTTTTTATCTTCCTTTGATGGAAGGGAAATACAGAAAACATAACACTGATGTGAACAAGCCTTAACGTCACCAAAATATCTAATGCCTCTTATAGACAGGTATGATTTATAACACATTTGAGTAACTGTGAACAGATGACATTATAATAAGTCTTGAGTGTTACAATTCAGAGCAGTTATCAGCACAGTAGGCAGGGAAAAGACACTTACACAGTGAGCCCCAACTTGCACCCAACCTGCTGTCCCTGCCCTAAGCGGCAAAACTGCAGGAACTGTTTACACAACTGGAACTCAGAAACAGACAAGGTCATGCACGAAACGTTCAAAGCTGGGTGGTCAATGCAATACCAAATCACAAAGCAGAGAGAGAGGTCCAAGTCAAGCCGAAGTGAAATCCAATAGTAGCAATCCAAACAGAAAATTAGCAACTGGGTCACAGCAAGAAAAACCTATGTCGACAAGGGTGTATTGCCAGCAGGGGTTTAAACAGAGCGCTGAATCCCAGAATCAAAACCTGATAGGTCCATGACTCAGTACTCCATTAGTCAGAACACAGCACAAAGGAATAGATCAGCTGAGCAATCAGCCCACTGCTAGTCTCCTCCAGCAAACACCCGATGTGGGGAGAAAGAGCGTTGCATCCTGTTTCTAATGACGCTTTTGCTTCACCAGGGGGCATGGCTTAGCAGCATGTCTCACCCGGCGCTGTTGCGCCGAAGCTGGAGATCTCACTGCTGGAGCCCGGACAGGTATGTTTGTGACAGTTGCATTTAGAATCTCACTGGTTATCTTTGGAAGCAGTCAACAAGCTTGTTGACAGACAAACCTGTAATATAACTGAGATCCTGTAAAGTAATGTTACAATTTGCTACATAAAATGCAAAAACAAAGCTTCTTAGGCTACTTTCACACTAGCGTTCGGGCGGATCCGTTCTGAACGGATCCGCTCATAATAATGCAGACGGAGGCTCCGTTCAGAACGGATCCGTCTGCATTATTTTTAGCATAGAACAGCTAAGTGTGAAAATAGCCTAGTACGGATCCGTCCAGACTTTCAATGTAAAGTCAATGGGGGACGGATCCGCTTGAAGATTGAGCCACATTGTGGCATCTTCAAACGGATCCGTCCCCATTGACTTACATTGAAAGTCTGGACGGATCCGCACGCCTCCGAACGGCCAGGCGGACACCCGAACGCTGCAAGCAGCGTTCAGCTGTCCGCCTGTCCGTGCGGAGGCGAGCGGAGCGGAGGCTGAACGCCGCCAGACTGATGCAGTCTGAGCGGATCCGCCTCCATTCAGACTGCATCAGGGCTGGACGGCTGCGTTCGGGTCCGCTCGTGAGCCCCTTCAAACGGAGCTCACGAGCGGACCAGCGAACGCTAGTGTGAAAGCAGCCTTAGCTTCAGCTCTTCAGAACTAAATCTGTGCAGCCATTTAGCTAGTAAGGAGAGTGAACCCTAAGCGCTCATGCCAACAACAGTGTCCTATACAGAGCCTGAATGTCTCCTTTAGTATGGAGCCATACATGATGCACGCAATGCTGTAGAGGCTTTGCTGAACTCCATGGCTGGCATAGATTTCAGTGTTCTTCTACTCCATTAAACTGGCATAGAAGATGATAAATGTGGTAGGGCCACCATCCCCGTCTGCCTCCCTGCAACTCGCCGTGTGCCCTTTTTTGCGAAAATGGCAATGGCAGTGAAGAAACAGCACTTGCTCCAAAAATTTGGGTGCAAGTGCTATTGAAAAGTCACAAACGTGCAGTTTGCGACTTTTTCATGCCACAAAAATGGCGTCGCTTTATGATAAATCGGCCCCCATGTGTATGAGATATTTCCATATGAAATTGAAGACATATAAGTCTAGTGTACAGGCTCATACACCACTATAGCAGTTATATTATAGCTGCATACCACACGCAGCTGTAATACAGCCATATGTATGAGCCCCAATTGTAAATCAAGATTGGTATATATAAGTGACAATGTATTTCAAAGTTTCTAAAGTTTTTAGGTAGAGTAAACTGTAAATGGTGTTCAAAGATGAAGGTCCAGTATATGGATAATATAATGATGACTTCTGCCAACATAGTTGACTGATGGGTTTGATTACTATTAATAATAATCCTAACTTTTAATTCTGACATGAGATCAGGATCATTTTTGTTATTTTGTTGCTTTCAGTATACATAAAAAAAAAGTCAGCGATTAAGATGACATGTGCACTGCCATCCAGTGCATGGTATTTTCTATTGACTACGAAGCTAACTCAGTTTTTACAATGTTCTATGCGGTAAAATCTTGTTGACCTTCATATCATGCTACATTTACTACTTTATAGCAGCTGATTACATTATACAAGTGGAAATGAACTGAAATTATAGGAAGCATTGCATTATAATTGCATTGCCAATTAGAGGACACAAAATTAAACCAAATGATAACACTGAACATGCGATCACAGGTCACATATCCTGCCCCTTTATCTCATCACCAAGGACCTTCATGACTTCAAGCTTTTCCACATCATATTTTTTAAATTAATAACATGTTAGAATGCTTCCTATAACTTCCCATTAGCACAGAGGACCAGGGTTTCTAAATGAGCTAAAGCACGCTAATGTTTGGCTAAAAACAAAAGGTGGTAAAAACTGCTAAAGAGCTCAAAACATCAAAGTTTGCATGTACAGGTCCAATCATTTGCACCAGCTCCCAACTGACGTAGATTTCTGTTTCTGGTGCATGGAAAGCCAGATGTGGCAAATTTATTTAAAGACCTGTGCATCTTAGTACATTTGGTGCATCTTACTCCTGCGCACTTTTTACCAAGACTAGCATAGGAAACCTAGTCTTAATCAATCTCCCTCACATTGCAGGAGTGGAAATTTAGTTTGCCAGCCTAAGGGCTCATTCAGACGGCCGTATGAATGAGTCCGCAACTACAATTTTGCGGAACAGGTGCAGACCCATTCATTTCTATGGGGCTGCAAAAGTGGTCCTGCGGCACCGTAGAAAATATAGAGCCTGTCCTATACTTCTCCGCAATCATGGACAAGAATAGGCATTTTCTATTATCGTTGCGGCCATGTGCAGTCCACAAATTGTGGAACGCACACAGCCGGTATCAGTGTTTTGCGGATCTGCAAAACACTATGGTCATCTGAATGCGCCCTAAAACTGTAAAGTTATTATCATGAAGAAGAAATATGCTAAGAGCAATTGGAACTTCATCCATTCTACTTGAAATAAATCCATTTTATTTATTTATTTTTATATATTTTTAGGGTCCATTTAAACTGTATTATTGATCTATGTTGTATGTCCCCATAATACAACAGGCATAGACTGATATGGGTGGCGTGGAGGGTATGGAGTCCATTATAAAAACAAATTGTAGCATTAGGCTAGGTCTACACGACGACATTTGTCGCGCGACAAAAAGTCGCGCGACAGATAGGGCGCAACAGTTGTCGCGCGACATTTTGTTGCACTAATGTCGCGCGACAATTTTTATAATGGCAGTCTATGGTGTCGCACTGCAACATGCGACATGTTGCGACTGCGACGCGACAGTTGCAGAAAAATCCATCTTGAATGGATTTTCTGCGACTGTCGCGTCGCAGTCGCAGCATGTCGCATGCTGCAGTGCGACACCATAGACTGCCATTATAAAAATTGTCGCGCGACATTGGTGCAACAAAATGTCGCGCGACAAATGTCGTCGTGTAGACCTAGCCTTAGGCAGGAATAATGTCCTTGAAGCTTGGCTTGGTGGCTTGGCTGTCATGTTAATTAGTAATATTTAGTGAAACCAGTGATATGAATATTAATAGTGACCAGATTTGCTCTACTCTTATCCTAATGTTAATGACTAAGCAAAAAAGCAACTACTAATTACCGTACTACATAAATTATATACAGTAAGAGAGTTAGTCATGGTTGGTTGTAATTGTGATAAAATGATAGTGTCATTCACAAGGCAATTTATTTTTACAAAATCTCAACATAAGATTACTGAATATCTATAATTTATTTCAATCATCTAAACTCATTAATTTATTCTTTAATGTTTTGTTATATATTATTAGCTTGTCGGCCATCTTTTTATATTACATTTATATTTGTGTCACATTCTAATGACTCATTTGATTTGTCATAGCATGTGGGTCATGTTATATGGCGGATTATATTCAATTAATTAACACTGCAGATTTACAGTTGCATGCAATTAGTTATCTTCATTGCTCCCTATGTATTATACAGTGCCTTCTAAAGTATTCACCTCTCTTGACTTTTTTTGTATTTTGCTACATTACAGCCTTAAATTCAATGTTTTGTTAATCTGAATTTTATGTGATGGATCAGAACACATTAGTCGTAGTTGGTGAAGTAAAATGAGAAAAATATATAAATAAAACTATTGTTTAGAAATAGAAAACAGAAAATTGGCATGTGCGTATGTATTTACCCCCTTTGTTAGGAAGCCCATAAAAAGCTCTGGAGCAAGCAATTACCTTCAGAAGTCACATAATTAGTGAAATGATGCCACCTGTGTGCAATCTAAGTGTCACATGATCTGTCATTACATATACACACCTTTTTGAAAGGCGCCAGAGGCTGCAACACCTAATCTAGAGGCATCACTAAGCAAACACTGCCATGAAGACCAAGGGACTCTCCAAACAAGTAAGTGACAATGTTGATGAGAAGTAAAAGTCAGGGTTAGGTTATAAAAAAATATCCAAATCTTTGATAATCTCCAGGAGCACCATCAAATCTATCATAACCAAATGGAAAGAACATGGCACAACAGCAAACCTGCCAAGAGACGGCCGCCCACCAAAACTCACGGACCGGGCAAGGAAGGCATTAATCAGAGAGGCAGCACAGAGACCTAAGGTAACCCTGGAGGAGCTGCAGAGTTCCACAGCAGAGACTGGAGTATCTATATATAGTACGACAATAAGCCGTACACTTCATAGAGTTGGGATTATGGCAAAGTGGCCATAAGAAAGCCATTACTTTTAGCTAAAAACAAAAAGGCACATTGTTAGTTTGCGAAAAGGCATGTGGGAGGCTCCCAAAATGTATGGAGGAAGGGGCTCTGGTCTGATGAGACTAAAATTGAACTTTTTGGCCATCAAAGAAAACGCTATGTCTGGTGCAAACCCAATACATCACATCACCCAAAGAACACCAGCCGGGACTGGGAAACTGGTCAGAGTTGAAGGAAAGATGGATGATTCTAAATACAGGGATATTCTTGTGCAAAACCTGTACCACTCTGTGCGTGATTTGAGGCTAGGATGAAGGTTCACCTTCCAGCATGACAATGACCCCAAACACACTGCTAAAGCAACAATTGAGTGGTTTAAGGGGAAACCTGTAAATGTGTTGGAATTGCCTAGTCAAAGCCCAGATCTCAATCCAATAGAAAATCTGTGGTCAGACTTAAAGATTTCTGTTCACAAGGAGCTGGACCAGTATTGCAAGGAGGAATGGGCACAAATCCCAGTGGTAAGATGTGGCAAGCTCATAGAGACTTATCCAAAGCGACTTGGAGCTGTGATTGCTGCAAAAGGTGGCTCTACAAAGTATTGCCTTTAGGGGGGTGAATAGTTATGCTCATTGACTTTATCTGTTATTTTGTCCTATTTGTTGTTTTCTTCACAATAAAAAATAAAAATAAACATCTTTTAAAGTTGTGGGCATGCTCTGTAAATTAAATGATGTAAATCCTCAAACAATCCACGTTAATTGCAGGTTATAAGGCACCAAAATACGAAAAAGTCAAGGGGGTGAATACTTTTGCAAGGTACTGTATACCCTGGGGTAATGCTACAAGAACAGCTCCATCCTTACAGAATATATTATGATTGATATATGCACTAGATATATTTGTAGTTATAAAGAAATGGTGCATTTTGACCAACAGCCATCTTTTATCATGTGGCTGATAATAATAAGTTTATTTCCCCACTATTGAAGAGATAGTAAAAGCAGTGAATGGATTTTAGGTTTCATCAGTAGGGGTCAAGAGAATCAAGTGCAGAGCACTGAGTGAACAGGCGAAACCATAGTCAGGAATATTGTGAGGTCAGGGCAGAAAATGTATGTCCGAACCAATAAACAGTCCATAGTCAGGACGGGTAGCTCAGGGTCAGCACAAAAATCAGGCTGACATTAGGTCAGTCAGCGAAGGGTCAAATACAGAAAACAGGCAGAAGTCATTACACAGGCAGACAAATGTATAACAGCACATCTTAGTAGGTGAAGGTGCCTTAAGTACCCATTGTGGCCAGCCATTGGCTGGTGAAGTTAGTGTGGATTTACTGGCCCTTTAATAGTTGGAGGGAGCACACGTCCTAAGAAGGTCTTAGCTGGCAAGAAGATCACAGCCTGCATGGAGGGACAGAGCTACCCTGGTGGCAGGGCCTGCTAGAAGGAGAAGAGAGGAGGGAGCTAGAACTGTGCCACCTGGACCAAGAGTGTTGGAGTAGGTAAACAAGTGTCATGGAACCATGAACCAGACGTACAACAAGAGATAAATGGAAATAAGAAGGCTTTATTGAAAATCAAGCTGTAAGGCAAAAGTCCAAACGGATGGCTAAACCGAAGCAGGGTCTTGCGAAGCCAGAGGTCAGGAACCAGAAGGGTAGTCAGACGAAGCCAGGATCAGGAACCAGCAGGGTAGTCAGACGAAGCCTGGATCAGGAACCAGCAGGGTAGTCAGACGAAGCCAGGATCAGGAACCAGAAGCAGCAGCAGTCTTAGAAGCATGTGAACACAGGAGGACCAAGCAAGGAACTGAAGCCACAGACCTCCTATATATATGAGCTAGGCATCCAGCTCCTCCCAGTGGGAAGGAGAAGCCGCAGGGTGGGAGGCTACAAGAAACCCAGAAACCAAGATGGCCACCAGCACATGTCAAACGAAGGAGAACAGCAAGAAGGTAAGACCATGACAGTACCTCCCCCTCAAGGGCCCCTCCTCCACGGAGTAAAGAACGGTTTCTGAGGGAAGCGTGCGTGGAAGGCTCGGAGCAAGGCAGGAGCATGGACATCTGCGGAGGGAACCCAGGAACGCTCCTCTGGACCATAACCACGCCAATGGACCAAAAACTGCACCCGACCGCGGACCAGGCGTGAGTCCAGGATATTGCTCACCTCATACTCCTCACGATTGCCCACTTGGACCGGACGAGGCCGAGGAACCGAGGAAGTGAAACGATTACACACCAGTGGCTTCAACAGGGAGACATGAAACACGTTGGAGATCCGCATGCCAGGAGGAAGCGCAAGGGCATAGGCTACCGGGTTTACCCTGCGAAGCACTCGGAAGGGACCAACAAAGCGAGGTGCCAGCTTGGGAGTGGGCACTCGAAGGTTGAGGTTGCGGGTGGACAACCATACGCGGTCTCCGACCTGGTAGGAAGGAGCGGGCGCTCGTCTGCGATCAGCCTGGAGTCTCTGGCGCTGCGCAGAGACCTCAAGGGACCTCTGGATCTGTACCCAAGAAGCACGTAGGACGGAAAGGTGATCCTCCACAGCCGGAATATCCTGGGGAGAGAATACCTCCGGTAACACGGCAGGTTGGAACCCATAATTGGCCATGAAGGGAGACGTCCCAGAGGAAGAGTTCACCGCCGTGTTCCTGGCAAACTCAGCCCAAGGCAGGAGGTCAACCCAATTGTCTTGGTGATCGGAGACATAGCAACGAAGGAATTGCTCCAAGGCCTGATTAGATCGTTCTGCGGCCCCATTGGACTGAGGGTGGTAGGCCGAGGAGAAAGAGAGATGAATCCCCAACTGGGAGCAAAAGGCGCGCCAGAACCTGGACACAAACTGACTCCCCCGATCCGACACAATCTCCTTGGGCAAACCGTGCAACCGGAAGACCTCCCTGGCAAAAATCGAGGCCAACTCTTGTGCAGAGGGTAACTTCTTGAGAGGAACACAGTGGCACATTTTGGAAAACCGATCCACAATCATGAGAATGACCGTATGGCCTCGGGATGCAGGGAGGTCCACAATGAAATCCATCCCCAGGTGTGACCATGGACGCTCGCCGGTGGCTATGGGTTGCAAAAGGCCCAACGGAAGGTGCCGAGGGGACTTACTCTGGGCACAAACGGAGCATGCCGCTACATATGCGGCGATGTCGGAACGTAGAGAAGGCCACCAGAACAGACGTGAAACAGCCCAGGACAGCTGATTCTTTCCAGGATGCCCCGCGGCCTTGGAGTTATGGTAGGTTCGCAACAACCGAGTGCCCAACTCCTCAGGCACAAAACATCTGCCGTTGGGTCTCCCAGAGGGAGCACCAGATTGAGCCGCCAAAATCTGCTCACCCAGGGGAGAGGTCAGGCTGGTGCGAATGGCGGCCAGGATCTGATTCGGAGGTATGACCGAAGTCGGAATCGACTCCTCCCCGGACAGCTCGGAGTACTGCCGTGATAAGGCATCCGCTCTGATGTTCTTGGAACCGGGTAGGTAGGAGACCACGTAATTAAAATGTGACAAGAACAGAGCCCATCTGGCCTGACGTGGTGTCAATCTCTTGGCCTCAGAGAGATAGGTCAGATTCTTGTGGTCCGTCAGGATGAGAACCGGAACCACCGAGCCCTCGAGCAAGTGCCTCCATTCTTTAAGGGCCTGCACGATGGCCAATAACTCCCTGTCACCAATCTGATAGTTGCACTCCGCGGAAGACAGTTTCCGGGAGTAAAACCCACAAGGAAGCAGAGGACCCTCTGGTGTTCTACGCTGAGACAGAAGGGCGCCTACTCCCGTCTCAGACGCGTCCACCTCGAGGACAAAAGGCAACCCAGGGTTGGGATGCGACAGAATCGGAACCGACACAAAGGCGGACTTTAGAGCCTCAAAAGCTCGGATGGCCTCGAGCGGCCAGACCTGGGGATTACTGCCCTTCCTGGTCAGATCCGTGAGAGGCTTGGCTAGCATGGAAAAGTCCCTGATGAACTTCCGATAATAATTGGCGAAGCCCAAAAAGCGCTGCAGGGCACGAAGACCACTGGGCTGGGGCCACTGTAAGACAGCCGAAACCTTCTCAGGATCCATGGAGAACCCCTCAGCGGAAATGATGTAACCTAAGAAGGTTACCTGGGATCGGTGAAATTCGCATTTCTCAAGCTTACCGAACAGCTTGTTCTCTCGTAACCGTTGCAACACTCGTCTGACATCCAGAATGTGGGCCTCCATGGATTCAGAATATACCAAGATGTCATCCAAATAGACCACCACACACTGCTGCAACAGGTCACGGAAAACATCGTTGATGAATTCCTGGAAGACTGCGGGCGCATTGCACAACCCAAAGGGCATAACCAAGGATTCATAATGACCGGTCCTGGTGTTAAACGCGGTTTTCCACTCATCGCCCGCCTTGATCCTTACCAGGTTATATGCCGCCCTCAGGTCGAGTTTGGTAAAGACCGTGGCCCCTTTGAGGCGATCGAACAGCTCGGAAATCAAGGGTATCGGGTAAGCGTTCTTGATCGTGATGCGATTGAGACCCCTGTAATCGATGCAAGGCCTCAACTCACCGCCCCTCTTTTTCACAAAGAAAAATCCAGCCCCTGCCGGGGACGAGGATTTGCGAATGTGTCCGCGTGAAAGCGCCTCCCTCACGTACTCCTCCATGGCCTCATTCTCCGCTACGACAGTGGATAGACTTTGCCACGAGGAGGAACGGCACCAGATTGTAACTCTATGGCACAATCGTATGGGCGGTGCGGAGGTAGGGCAACCGCACGCACCTTATCGAATACATCCCGGTACTCCTCGTATTCAGGAGGCAACAGAGAGTCCGAGGAAGTACACAGCAACTTGACAGGCCCATGGATGCAACTAGCCCCACACTGCGGTGACCACGAGAGGATCTCGGCCGATCTCCAATCAAAAGTCGGATTATGCTTCTGGAGCCAGGGGTACCCCAAGACCACCGAGTAGTGTGGAGACGAAATAACCTGGAGACAGACCGACTCTCTGTGAACGGCACCAATGGCCATCCCCACTGGAAGGGTCTCCTGAGTCACGTGTGGCGGCAGAAGGGGTCTGCCGTCTATCGCCTCAAGAGCCAGTGGGGAACCTCGAGGCTGCAGAGGAATGGAATTGGCGGCAGCGAACACACTATCAATGAACAAACCACCAGCACCAGAGTCCACCAACGCCTGGGTCGTCACCGAGCCCCCGACCCAGGAGAGGACAACAGTAATCAGTGGTTTGTCAACACGGGAAACCGGGGACGAGGAGACTCCACCCAAGATCTGCCCCCGACAGGATCTCAGGTGCGAGCGTTTCCCGGACGGTTCGGGCATGCCAACCGAAAATGCCCACCGAGACCACAGTACATGCATCGGCCCTCGCGTCTCCGGAGTACCCTCTCCCCCTCGGACAGGCGAGCAAACCCCAGCTGCATGGGTTCACCCCCAGACAAGTCATCCCCAGGAGGCGTGGGAGGAGAGGGAGGCACGGGTGGGACAGCAAACGTAGGCGCCAATCTGTTAGAAGACCTCCGCAGGTTCTCCTTAAAGGAAGGTCTCTCCCTGAGTCTGGTGTCAATCAAAATCAGGAAAGAAATAAGAGACTCGAGCTCCACTGGTAGGTCCTTAGCTGCAACCTCATCCTTCAAGGCATCCGAGAGACCATGAGAGAAAGCAGCGACCAGAGCCTCATTATTCCAGCCCACCTCTGCTGCCAGGGTATGAAACTCAATGGCGTATTCAGCTACGGATCGTGAACCCTGTCTGATGGACATAAGGAGCTTCGCAGCAGAGGCAGCACGAGCCGGCACATCGAATACCTTCCGAAGAGAAGCAACAAAACCGGAAAACTCGGCAACCACCGGATTGTTGTTCTCCCATAAAGGGCTGGCCCAGGCCAAGGCCTTGTCCGAGAGCAGCGAGATCAAGAAGCCCACCTTTGATCTCTCAGTAGGAAAGGCATGTGGCAGCAACTCGAAATAAATGCCCACCTGGTTAAGGAAACCTCGGCACTGAGTTGGCTCTCCCCCAAAGCGCTGTGGAAGGGGGGCAGAACCGGTCATACCCCGAAACACCGCAGGCGCAGCAACAGGTGTCGGGGTAGACTCTGGCGCAACAACCGGAGCGGCAGTAGGAGCGGGCCCAGGAGCGACAACCGACCCATCGGCAACGGAAGCTAAATGAGCCGTGCATTCAAGCAGGGTTTGCAACGCCACAGCGAACCGACCCAACAGGTGATCCTGCTGATCAAGTCTGGCAACCAGCGTAGGTAGCGAGGATGGCCCTGTACCGTCAGAATTCATGGCTTGGTCCTAATGTCATGGAACCATGAACCAGACGTACAACAAGAGATAAATGGAAATAAGAAGGCTTTATTGAAAATCAAGCTGTAAGGCAAAAGTCCAAACGGATGGCTAAACCGAAGCAGGGTCTTGCGAAGCCAGAGGTCAGGAACCAGAAGGGTAGTCAGACGAAGCCAGGATCAGGAACCAGCAGGGTAGTCAGACGAAGCCTGGATCAGGAACCAGCAGGGTAGTCAGACGAAGCCAGGATCAGGAACCAGAAGCAGCAGCAGTCTTAGAAGCATGTGAACACAGGAGGACCAAGCAAGGAACTGAAGCCACAGACCTCCTATATATATGAGCTAGGCATCCAGCTCCTCCCAGTGGGAAGGAGAAGCCGCAGGGTGGGAGGCTACAAGAAACCCAGAAACCAAGATGGCCGCCAGCACATGTCAAACGAAGGAGAACAGCAAGAAGGTAAGACCATGACAACAAGGCAGTAGCAAATGCTAAGGCATGTATAATCTGTATCTGTTAGGCTACTTTCACACTAGCGGCAGCCTTCTCCGGCAGGCTGCTCCGGCTGGTGAACTTTCGGTGGCACAGTGCACTAGCGGCAGCACGGATCCCAAAGGCTGTTCAATAAAATCAGAATGTTGAGTATCTCAGATTAGGCACCTGGATCTGTTAAAAATATGGATAGTGGCAATTGATTTGTATGGGTCCGTGTGCTGCCCTTTAAAAAAAACAAAAAACGTATAGCACATGGAAATCAAATACTGTCAGTGAATAAGCTCTTAGCGCTCTCTGGTTCTGCTGGATCCATTGATTCAACATCAGGTTTCATTCAACTTTGATCAAATACTGATTCTTGGCAGATCTTTCATGGGTGCTTTTCAAGCTAAAGTGTAAAAAATAAGTTTACTTGAGAAGCTCCAGGAGGATTGTTGTTCATCATGCCCATCATACACTGGAACATTTGCAATACAAGTCAGTAATTTCAGCTGTTATGACAGTGCAACTGTTCCCAAAACAAACTCAACATCCTGTAATCCCATATTTATGAGTTTATTGCAAAATATGATTATAAGTTGAATGCTTTTGGCCTATGTGTGGCCACTGCAAGTGGTGTGGTTACTTTTGCAAAGTGAAAAAGGCTTGTGGATCATTTCATCAATTTATCCTTATATGTAAGACATCATTGAGCAAAAGTCGAACAACTATTAACCCCTTCCCGACCGCCTAAAGTAAATTTACGTCAGCAGTTGGTTATTTAGAAAGTGCAGTGGACGTCATAGCTGCCCAGTGCCTACTATTTTAAACAGCAGGCACCTAGGGCTAATGTATGAAATCTACGATAACGCTGATCGCACTCATTTAACCCTTCAGATGCCATGGTCAAATGTGACAACGGCATCTGGGAGGTCAAAAACCGGGAGCACGCACCAGGAACGGGGAAGCCGGATCAGAGGAGCCAGATGGTATGTGCGCATCCTCTGTCCTCCTCCTGATTAGAGGTGGCCTCACATAAGTTTCTATGGTAAGCCTACCTATGGAAGGCCTCCATAGGAACATAGTGTAAATCATCCCCCTTCCCCAAAATAAAAATATATAAACAATAAAAAAATAAACATTATGGGCATCGCAGTATGCAAAAATAAAAATGGAAAAAATATTTATCCCATAAGACAAACAGAAAAAGTAAAGATTGCAGATTTGCTCTTTTTTTTAAATAAAAATTGTATCAGTATCATTGAAATGTACAGATCGCCCCGCAAAAAATTAGTTTTCACAGAGCTCCGTACACATAAAAAAAAAAAAATTATGATGGTAAGTATATGGTAATGTTAAGAAAAGTATTTTTTTTTGCAAAGTATTTTTTTTTTCAGTATTAAAACACAAGAAAAACTATACATATGTGGTACTGTTATAATGGTACTACTGACCCACAGAATGAAAGTAACTGGTTAGTTTTGCCACATAGAAAACACTGTAAAAACAAAACCCATAAAACTGTGGCGACATTGTGTTTCTTTATAATTCCACCCAATTTGGGATTTTTTCCCTGCTTCCCACTACATTGTATGCAACTGTAAATTGTGCCATTAGAAAGTACAACTTGTCCTGTAAAAAACAAGCTTTGCAAATGGAAAAATAAAAAGTTATGGCTTTGGGAAAGCTGGGATAAAAAATAAAATAAAACAAATAAACATAAAATCACCTGGTTTGAAGAGATTAAATGGGCTTTCCAAGATATTTTAACTGATGACCTGTCTTCTGGATAGGTTATCAGTATCTGATCGGTGGGGGCAGGACACCCGAAGCCCCTACCTTCTCTCCCAAGTCCCAGATACTGATGAGCTATCCAGAGGATAGGTCATCATTTGAAAATCTTGGAAAAACCCCTTTAATAGTACTTCAAACAATCAAAAAATGGTTACATACATTATGCAGAACCATTAAAAATTTGTTCAGAAAGTCAAATAAAAGACCAATGCAAGATAAAGAAAAAGAGGAGGAAAATGGAGGGAAAGTTGTACTAATTATGGATTCCCCAACCAATTGCCCGGAAGCCATATGTGAGGACAGGTCATCAATATCAGGAGCTTGGAAAACCCCTTTAAGTGACAGTAAGCGTATCCAATAAAAATAACCCAATATGCAACACAGAGGAATAAGATGCATGGCATAAACCTATCATCTACATAAACAGAACCCTTGGGCTGGGCGCACACTAGCACTTCAAATTCTGTAGTTCTGCTCCATTAAAGGAGCAATGGCACATAAAAGACCACATTGACTATGATGGGTTCCATCAGATTTCTGTTAAAAATTTGAATTTTACTAGACAAAAAGTGGAGCATGCTGTGCTATGTTCCCATATTTTTTATGGAACCTGCAACAGAACTGAGCCTCCAATGCAGATATAAACATTGCTTAAACTGAAATGAAAGAGTAAAAGGCAGGATACAAAGCGAACAGAAAGAGCTTATATGAGTTTCTTCTGGGTACCTTGACTTCTTATGACAATCCAAAAATCATAAATATGTTAATTGAGATAGTAATGAGAACACAACTGGAGTCCAACTGGCATGGGATGCATTTAAGGCCTTTATGAAGGGATACGGTCAGGAAGAGGGGGAGTTAAAAGAAGCAGCATTAGTTGCCATGAATGAGTTCACTAGGAATAAAACATCAGGAAATAGGGAAACTATGCAGAATACAAGTCAGGCGTATGCCGATTTTCTTTTGGTAAAGGCCCAGCAGAGACTCTGTTTTAAGGGACACAAAAATATTTCTCGGAAGCAGGGAGACCAGGGAAACTCTTGGCGAGGGTGATCTCTAATCAAGAACAAAAAAAAGATATAGTTAGTATTCGGTCTTCTCAGGGTGTAATTATTGAAGAACAAGAGTGTATAAAGGGAACCTTTTTGAAGCATTTCGCTGAATTATATAATTCAGATAAGGTTATATCAGACGAAGAGATGAATTCATATTTGGACTCGATTTTTTAGATTTGGATCTCTCTATAGAGGCATTTTCAGGGAATTCTTCCCCCGGGTCAGATAGACTACCATATGAATTCTATCATAAATATGGGGAGATTATCCTCCCTCGTTTATTGAGTTGTTTTTTTTTGATCATTTGAGGAGGATAGCCTTCCAGAATCAATGATAGAGGCTGTAATAATATTAATACCGAAAAAGGGGAAGGACCCCCTAGATATGGGGTCATATAGGCCTATTGAATACAGATATGAAGCTTCTTTCAATAATTCTGGC
The DNA here is from genome assembly GCF_014858855.1 of Bufo gargarizans. Classification (NCBI taxonomy): domain Eukaryota; kingdom Metazoa; phylum Chordata; class Amphibia; order Anura; family Bufonidae; genus Bufo; species Bufo gargarizans. The sequence goes on along the minus strand of NC_058080.1, from coordinate 633,871,623 downwards.
TACAAGGCTATTCAAGGTTATTACATCAATTATACACCCAGATCAAAATGGGTTTATTCCTGATAAGGGTACTTGCTATAATTTGCATCGTCTGTTTGCTAACATACAGTCCTCCGGGGGGGTCTCTCGCACCATTCTGTCTCTAGACGCCTCTAAGGCATTTGACAGGGTGGAGTGAAGATTCCTTTGGAAGGTTTTGTGAAATCTGGGATTTGGTAATAGATTTATAAATCTGATTAAGTTATTGTATAAATCCTCTATTGCAAGATTGAATATCAATGGAAGCCTGATGGAGAGCTTCTCTTTGAGTAGAGGTACACGTCAGGGTTGTCCACTCTCTCCATTATTATTTGATATCTATATTGAGCCTCTCGCTGCTAGAATTAGGCAGGATTCTGGGATTGAGCGGTTTGGGATAGTAAGAATAGAGGACCGCATCTCCCGATATGCGGATGACGTGTTGTTTTTTAGAAATCATACTAACACCTCACTTCCTGAACTGATTTAATTAGTGAACGCCTTTGGTGCAGTCTCGGGCTTTGATATTAACTGGTCAAAGACAACACTTATGCCTGTGGATAGACCTAAATATTCTATTGAGGGGTCCTTGAGTTTACTTAGGATTTCTGACTCATTTGAATAATTGGGCATGATTATCTCCCCTAAAGTTGAAGATTTTTTACATCTAAATCTGATTCCGTTGATAAGCAAGTGTAAAGTGATGGTATGGCTTTGACTTCCTTTATCTAGAGCTGACAGAATGTCCCTGGTTAAGATGGTGATATAACCCCAACTCCTCTATATACTTAGGAATTCCCCAATGTGTATTGAGGATAAATAATTTAAGTTAATTGAAAGAATTATAAATGACCTGGTGTGAGGAAGAAAGCGGGTGAGGCTGAAACTGGAATACCTTTATAAGCCGTTGGAACAGGGAGGATTGAACCTTCCCTATTTTAATGGCTATTTTATAGCTTCACAGCTATGGCTTTATAATCACTGGAAGGAAAGTCCACTTTGTGGGAAACTGTTGAGTAGATCTACATATGATATTATGTTTACATTATTAGAGTCTGGGTTATTACCCAGAGTTCAAAAGGATTATAGGGAATCTAGGAAATGATTTATTAAGACGTGGAGCACTAATAAAGATTGGTTGGGAATAAGGGGATCTCTCCACTGTACGCCCCTTTGGTAGAATTATTATTTACAGGAGTTGGATGATCTAGCTGAAGATAAGTACTGACAAAAAAAAAATATTCTGTATGTTGCACAAGTGGTGAGTAATGGAGATATACTTCCTTTTTTGGAGTTGACACAAAGAGCGCATATAATTAATTTATCTTAGTTTAGATATTTACAGTTACGTTCAGCACTTTGTAGTGTAAAAGTGAAATTTCTGTTACATATAGACACTTTTACTCCATTGAATGATTTGATGGGAAATTTGGGGCAGAAGTTTAAAATTTCTCAACTTTATAAATTGCTTCTTGATGCACTATTTAATGGTTTACGTTCCCCCGGACAAATGGCTTGGGGATCTGCTTTAAGGATACAACCAGATAACTGGGGGAAAATAATGGCTAATTTAAGATTAGTGTCACATAATTTTTATCATGTTTTGATTCAATTCAATATCATACACAGATTATATGCTACACTAGTATGGCTTAATAAATGGTTAATGCTGAAGATTTTTTGCCACCCAAATATTTCAAAGGAGATTTTAGCGCATATCAGTGCAGCACTTAACGCTGAATACAAGATTTTTTGCCACCCAAATAATTCAAAAGAGATTTTAGCGCATATCAGTGCAGCGCTTAACGCCGACTACAATTATTTTTTCCACCCAAATATTTAAAAAGAAATTTTAGCACATATCAGTGCAGCGCTTAACGCAGAATACAAGATTTTTTCTGAAATGAACGGGACGTAGCGGAGGAAGAGCGAGACATGGGCCTCGTGCTGTTTCTGTGCTGCAGAAAAGTCCCCGTAGTGTCCAGTAAGCAATACCGTAGATAGATGAGGGCTGATGTGAATGGACCATGTGATTGGACCATGTGATATGACATCACAACAGGTCCTTTAGCCGGCAGCTCATGATTAAAGAAGTAAGAAGAGACCAGCAGCTATGCGATCAAGAGGAGAAGGTGAGTTAATTTTTTTTTCTATTTTTTAACCCTCAATTGACTACCTACTAAGCATTCTGTATTAAAGAATGCTATTATTTTCCCTTATAACCATGTTATAAGGGAAAATAATAACATCTACACAACACTGAACCCAAACCTGAACTTCTGCATTGCACCCACGCAATAAAAGTGAAAACTAAAAACTGAACAACGGAACGCAATCGCAGTTAAAACTGACTGCAATTGGGTACCTACTCGCGAGGGTTTGCCGCAAACCATCCGGACACGCTCGTGTGAACTCAGCCTAAAGGCTTTACCTCATATAACTGCAGTGAACAGTGAAAGCTGAATATATTTATATTTTTCTACTGATATACGTCAATAAATGTTTTTCAAGATATAAGTGCATCAGCAAATGGCGAATGTATATTTCTTTTTCTACTGCTATACGTGAACAAAGTTTTTTCAAGATGTAAGTGCAGCAGTGAGTGGCGAATGTATATTTATTTTTCTACTGATATACATCAATATAGGTTTTTCTACATATAAGTGCACCAGCGAATGGCGAATGTATATTTCTTTTTATACTGCAATACGCCAGTAAAGGCTTTACCAGATATAACTGAAAATATATATTTCTTCTTGGACTGAAATAGTCCACTACAAGCTTTAACCAGCAGTGCGCATGTATTTTTATTTTTTAATGAAAAATGCCCCTATACTCTTTCACCAGAGATAATGCAAACATGCAGTGCATATAAATGTTTTGCGTGTTACTGAAATACCGCCCTATGCTCTTTCACAAGAAATGACTGCAAATGATTTTAGCGTAAATAACACCCCTGCCTGGGGGGAAACTGGTATATCACACTAGTAGAAATTATTTGTTTCAATGGGGTTTGTTACTCTGTGTAGCTGAGGTAACGCAGCTAAACCGCAAACAAATGCTGCACTACCCAAATGCACTATATAGAAAGGATATTATTGTTATATAACACCCCTGCTTCAATCTGATTTTTTGGGGGGGCAACTGGTAAATCACACCAGTAGAAATTATTTGGTTCAATAATGTTTGTCACTCTGTGAGCTGAGGTAATGCAGCAAAACCGCAAACAAATGCTGCACTACCTAAATGCACTATATGGAAAGTATAATATTGGTATATAACAGCCCTGCTTCAATCAGTTTTTTTGGGGGGCAACTGGTAAATCACACCAATAGAAATTATTTCTTAAAATTGTATTTTTCACTCTGTGTAGATGAGGTAACGCAGCAAAACCGCAAATAAATGCTGCACTACCCAAATGCACTACATAGAAAGTATATTATTGGTATATAACACCCCTGCTTCAATCAGCTTTTTGGGGGGGCAACTGGTAAATCACACCAGTAGAAATTATTTGTTCCAATATTGTTTGGCACTCTGTGTGGCTGCAGTATCGCAGCAGAACCGCACACAACTGCTACACAATACAATTGCACTATAATATACTTTCTATGTTAGAAAGTATATTATACGTATATTACACCCCTCAGTAAGTCACACCTATCCATAGCACACCTATACCAGTCCTTAAAAGGACTTTTGTGGCCCTATTAGCTAGCGTTTTGTGTCCCTAACAGTCTGTCCCTGCTCCACAAAGCAAAAGACTGAATGTAAAATGGCGCCCAGATCAGGTTTACTTATAAGGTAGGGGGTATGTCCATGTGCTGAAATGTCTCAATTGGCTGTCCTGTACCACCTGATGGATGTGTCATGGGTCAAAGTTCTTCACAATGTAAAAGAATATGGCGGGTGCGAATATCGCCATATGTTCGACCGTTCGGCGAACTGCGAACGAGCAAAGTTCGCTGCAAAACGACCGCCGGGCGAACCGCAAGGCCATCTCTAATTAAGATGTTTAGAAAATCATTTTGTATTTTTCTCTGTCAATAAATAAATCTATAAAAAATAATAATACGCTAATTGACGTGAAAGTGTGGGGTTTGGGTCAGAGAATAAAAAAAAGGGGTCGTCAGGGTTCAGAGCTGAACCCAGACATATCTCCGTTTCCACCTCTCCGGCCCCTGTGATATGAGCATTGAATCATTTAATGCTTCGATGATTTCCCTTGCCCTGCGCCCTTATTGGGGCAGTTACGGTGCCAAAACTGACCAAATAACTCAAGTGTGACGGGCCTTACGGGTCAATGTTAGTGCACTCCTTTTACACCGTTGTCAGCTGGTTCAACATAGATGTCTACAGAACCTGTTCTATTAAACGCTAATACAAGTAGAGCCCCCGACAGAGTGGAGAGGGTGTCAGTTTGAGTTGACGTCACTGATTATTTTGACCTTCCTCTTATCCATCAGAACAAAAATGTGGGACAAGTTATTAAAGCAGAAGGATCGAATGAAAGGGCCAATTAAAGATGAATTTAAGAAATTTAAGTCCCTGTCAACTATGTGCAGCAGGGTTTTATTCACGGCAAAACTGCTCGTCACCCACCAATTGAACAGACGATTAGGTCCCTGTCACCTATGCAGAGCAGGGGTTTATTTACGCTAAAAATGGTAAAATGTCACCCAAGAATGTATTAGACGAATTAGTGAAATGTATTTCCTTGTCTACTAGTTAAAGCAGGGCTCTATCACAGCCAAAAAAATGGGTGAATGTCACTCAACTATGTAACAGAGAAATTAGTGAAATGTATTAAACTGTCTACTAGGTAAAGGAGGGGTATATCATAGCCAAAAATTTGTGAATTTCACCTGACAATGTAACAGACGAATTAGTAAAATTTATTAACCTGTCCACTAGGTAGAGCAGGGGTAGACCACAGCCAGAAATTGGTGAATTTCACCCAACAATGTAACAGACAAATTAAAGGGGTTTTCCCATCTCAGACAATGGGGCCATATCGCCAGGATATGCCCCCATTGTCTGATAGGTGCGGGTCCCACCGCTGGGACCCGCACCTACAATGAGAACGGAGCCGAGAAATGAACGGAGGGTGCACTGCGCATGCGCCCTCTATTCATTTCTATAGGGCCGACGAAAATAGCAGAACGCTGGTTCAGCTATTGCCATCTGCCCCATAGAAATGAATGGGAGCATGGGTCGCGCGTGCGTGGTGCGCTCCCATTGACTTCTATGGGAGCAGCGCTTGGTGGTGGATGGACCACGGGAAATCCAGGGTCCTCCAGCCACAGCACTCCCTGCTTCGTTCTCGTTGTAGGTGCGGGTCCCAGCGGACCCGCACCTATCGGACAATGGGGGCATATCCTAGAGATATGCCCCTATTGTATGAGATGGGAATACCCCTTTAATTAAATTTATTAACCTGTCTAGTAGGTAGAGCAGGGGTATATCACAGCCAAAAATTGGTAAATTTCACCCAACAATGTAACAGACAAATTAGTGAAATTTATTAACTAATCTACTAAGTGTAGCAGGGGTATATCACAGACATTTTCACACGAAAATGTAACAGACAAATTAGTGAAAACTGTTTACCTGTCCATTAGGTAGAGCAGGGGTATATCACAGCCACAAATTGGTGCAAGGCTCCAGATGGCGACCAAAATGGTCGCCAATGCGACTTAGAATTGCAAAATGGCGTCAAGACTTTGTAGTCTTGTCGCCATTTGCGCCTAGACCCTCCGCTGCTCTGCCGCTTTAAGAAGAACGGGATTTCATACAGCAGGCAGGCGGCAATCCAATAAGAGAGCTCCGCACAGTATGGAGCTCTGTTATTAGAGAGGAGGCTGCTGATTGGTGATAGTATCCCGGTGCTGCCCTGCCATTGGCTGCTCCTCTCACCCCCCCCCCCCCATTCTCCCACGCTGAACACAGCAGCAGCTTGATCTTCAGAGTCATGAAGACAGGGAGCCGCTCCATGCCGACTGCTCCATAGAACAGAGGTTAGCTTGAGAAGCGAATACTTAACAATCCACAAACAGACTGTCACAGTCACCCCTGCGCTGCCACTGAAAAAGGCTACTCCTAATCGTCTTTACAACCCTGATAACACTCAGGGGGCTGCTGCTGGTGCTCCGTGTGAGCTCCCTGCCTGGGCTCACAAACATTCTTAATAAGGGAATAAAAGGGTTAATAGGAGCCGCTGGTCAAGACACTAAAAAGCCAGTTAACCATATATCTTTCAATATTCGTGCTTAGTAGGAGATAACCTCCAGGAGATAACCTCCCCTCCTACTAAGCACAGACTTTTGAAAGAGATTTGGTTCACTGGCTTTTTAGTGTCTTGACCAGCGTGGGGCTCCTATTAACCCTTTACATACTTAACATTAGCAAGTGGTGAGATGACTGATGATCACCTCACCACTTGCTAATGGCTGCTGCTGCCCAGTATCCCCCCTGCCTACCTACCTAACTTTCTCTGTGCATCTCCTATTTTATGCTGAAGTGGGGGGGAACCTTTTCTGGTGTGAGCCTTATAAGTGCGATTGTGACCAGTTCCATCAGTTGGCGCACGTGCAGCGGTATGAGGGAGCACTCCGCCATTTGTACAGCCTACGATGCGGAGATGCCACCACGCTGGGGAGGCTCAGGTGTGGCTGGCAGTGAAGGTGTTAAGGCTGCAGGGCTGCCGGTCGTTAAAGTAACGTTAGGCTGATATAAGGGGCAGCCGCGCAGCCCACCTGCTCCTTGCAGGACTCTGATCATGCACCCTCCCTATCCGCCCTTCCCAAACTATGGGCCCACTTACCGGCCACAGCCCCCCTACTACAAACCCAAGGGGCCCTACTGGAAGCCTCCCTACAAGGGGGCCCATGAAGTCTGCCCTTCCCTTTAACTGCCTGGATAACTACCGCTTATGGGCTCAGCTGTAGGCTTTGCTCAGCTAGCTGGGGCCGGAATTGGGGATGACTGAGCCGCTCTTACACCAAAGAAGTAGGGGTTCAGGTGAACCCCAGAGTGGATGCGTCTGTTCAGTGTTCACTGGGGCCCTGTACGCTGAAGAGCCGCAAGGGATGGGCCCTACTGTGCCATGCCACACCTGGGCAGCATGCCGGACTGCGTAACGTCACCCCAGTCCGCTTTCCCCGCACTGTAGCCAGACAAGTCTTTTATTTTTTATTATAATTATATGTATTTTTCATTTGGCTCCTAAATTTTTCAGATTAGGAGCCAATGGCTCCTTGAGATTTTTTTTTTTGTCTGGAGCACTGTGGTGAATTTCACCCGACAATGTAACAGACAAATTAGTGTAATTTATTAACCTCTCCACTAGGTAGAGCAGGGGTATATCACAGCCAAAAATTGGTGAATTTCACCCAACAATGTAACAGAATTTTTTTTGAAATGTATTAACCTGTCCACTAGGTAGAGCAGTGGTGTATCACAGCCAAAAATTTGGGATATGTAACCCAAAAATGTATCAGACAAATTAGTGAAATGACTTAAAATAAAATATTTAAAAATAAAAAATAAAATAATCTTGATCTATGAGGTGGAGGTCCATATGGAGTAGGAGGTTGAGGAGGCGGTGGACGTAGCAGTGTAGGTGGAAGCAGCGGTGGAGGAGGATAAGGTAGCCAACACTGGTCTTTGGTTTTATTCAATTTTTTTTATGTTTTTCTTTTTTTGTTTAAATTAGGGTACACCCCAAAAGAGTGGGAAATATAAAAAATACAACAATGAGCAATTGCGCTGTAGTATAACAATGGCTGGGTAAGGCCGTATACATGTCTATTCTGCACAAGGTACGGACAAGTCCTGTGGGTTCCATGCCTGGTCCATTTTAATGAACGTGAGCTTGTCCACATTGGCTGTGGACAGGCGGCTGCGCTTGTCTGTGATGACACACCCTGCCGTGCTAAACACACAACAAATAATACACTGGCTGCAAGGCAGGCCAGCACCTCCAAGGCGTAAAGGGCAAGCTTATGTGTCCAATTTGGAGACCCAGAAGTTGAAAATCTCATCATTCAGTACGTGTAGGCGTGTGCACACATACTGCTCCACTGTGTTGCTGAAATGCTGCCTCCTGCTAAGACGTTCCATATCAGCTGGTGGTGCTGGTTGTTGTGGCGTGCTGACAAAGTTTTTCCACATTTCGGCCATGCTAACCCTGCCTTCTGAGGTGCTGGTGGTGCCCCAGCTGTGTTGGCGACCTCTTCCTCCTCTTCTGCCTTCGCCTTGTGCTTCCACTGTGCTCCCGCTGTCAGGTGGGAATGCCACCAGCAGCGCGTCTACCAGCGCGCGCTTGTACTCACGCATCTTAGGCTTCTTTCACACCTGCGTTCAGGTGTCCGCTCGTGAGCTCCGTTTGAAGGGGCTAACGAGCGGCCCTGAACGCAGCCGTCTGGCCCTAATGCATTCTCAGTGGAGGCGGATCCACTGAGAATGCATCCGCCTGCCAGCGCTCAGCCTCCGCTCCGGCAAACTGAAGCGCCCTGCAATCCTCGGTGGTGGAAGGACACCAAACTGCTATCCGCCTCAAGCCCAGCCGCCACTAAATATACCCAGTGAGCTGTTAGGGAGATATAACGTCCCTGACCGTGCTTACTGGTCCACGTATCCATAGTTAGGTGGACCTTGATATGAAAGCACAATGAAATTCCAGCACTCACGATTTTGGTAGCTAAAATCTTCGTCTTTTATTCAGGCAGAAGACATATAAACAGGACATCCACCCACAAGTGCAGCAACCTTGACGCGTTTCGAACAGTAGTTCTTAGTCGTAACAATGAGCAGTGTCTCCTCTGGCACCTTTATACCAGTCTGAACTAAAAAATGTAATTACTTTCCCCTCACCTGAGGGGTGGGGGAGTGTAGGAGGCAGGGAACATTTTAACCTCTTGTTTTCCAGGTGAGGCACTGCTCATGTGTTTCACAATAGAAAAATCATGCATCTATACAAAGTCACTGATTATTACAAAAATTTGTATTGAAAAATAACCATTAAATAAAAACAGTGAACATATTAAAATTGTCAAAGAATGTCAATTGTCAGGATAGCATCAGAACACCACATTGGTTATATATAGCCAACTTATTTGTATGGATCCACATATGTTAGTGCTGTGTTGCTAATTCTGGCATGGATCATTTTTCTCTATTACTGCTCTTAATTAAATTGAAAAAATGCATACATAGCTATGATGAAAAAAAGTGAAAAATAGGAGAGTCATGAGTTAGCAGAAATACATAAGTTCATTTTTCTTATTGAGGCCATTTGGATGTCTGGTATTCAACTTAAAAATCCAAAAAGCCTCTCTGAGTCTCACTAAACGTTTAAAATCTCCTCCTCTGCTAGGTAATTTCACCTGTTCAATTGCAAAGGCTTTGAAATTGCGCACCTGGCTTTCGTGTTTGCAAATAAAGTGTTTAGCCGCATTGGATGTGTTCACACTGTGCGGATTTTTTATGTAGTTGAGGTGCTCTAGAATTCGGACCTTAAATTTTCTAGTGGTACATCCCACATATAACATGTCACAGGCTATACATTTTATGATATATACCACCCCTATAGAATTACAATTAATATAAGATTTGATTGGATATATATGTGAATTATTCGCATCGTGGAAAGTTTTGGTATTTACTGCGTATGTACAAGTGCGGCAGCGCAAACTTCCGCATCTGGTGAAACCCTTGTATATAAGCCAGGGACCCCGTTTATATTTGTTTCGATGTATATACATGGAGGGTGATAAATCATTTCCTATAGTTCTTGGCCGTCTTGACACAATTCTACAACCTTGTTTTAGCGCACAGTGCAATATTTCGTCATCATGAAGAATAGGTAAATATTTTTTAATAATTTGTTGAATTTTTTCAAATTGCTTACTGTACGTCAAAACAAGTGTAGGTAAATTATCTTTTTCGTTTTTATTTACATTTTTATCTGAACTCTCACTTTTTGATATCTGTTTAGAGATATTTTTATTTTTATTTTTAGGAGTTGAAAAGAGTAAATCTTCTCTATTTTTCTTTTTAGTTATAGCTAGGCCTCTGGATATCATCCAGTTTGGATATGCTCTTTGTTTTAATCTATTTTTAATAGTTTGAGCCTCTATTTCAAAAGCCGCTGCGGTACTGCAGTTTCTGTAGGCACATGTGAATTCTCCCACAGGAATTGATTTTATTGTGTGTAGGGGGTGATGGCTATTTGCCCGTAGGTGGACCTTGCCACAGATGGTGTTGCGCAGTGCACACCTGATTTTGCCCCCCACTTGGTTGTGCAGGGAAGGGATGGCTCGCCTGGAAAAGTAATGGCGGCTAGGCACGACGTACTGTGGGACAGCCACCGACATAAGGCTTTTAAAACTCTCTGTCTCCACCAGACGGAATGACAGCATTTTAAAGGCCAGTAATTTTGAAATGCTGGCATTCAGGGCCTGGGATCATGGGTGGGTAGGGGGGTACTTCCTCTTTTGCTCCAGTGTTTGGTAGATAGAGAGTTGAACGCTTCCATGGGACATTGTGGAGATGCTTGTTGACCCAGGTGGTGGTGTTGCTGGCAGATCCTCTGTTTGCGGGGTGGCAGGTGCCACTGTCACTCCAGAGGTGGATGAAGAGGCCGAGACTGCAGCAGAAGAGGAAGCAGGAGGAGCCAGAGACCTTTCTTTGTTTTTGAGGTGTCTACCCCACTGCAGCTCAGGTTGAGAATGTTTATGCCTCGCTTCAGACTCTCATGCACAGCGTGCAAACCACTTGTGTCTTGTCGTCAGCACATTGTCTGAAGAACTGCCACACCAGGAAACTCCTTGGAGCTGGCTTTGGTGTGCTCGGTCCCTTGCTGCGTTGGGCAGTAGCAGGCGTACTGTCTAGGGGAGAGCCGCTCGACTTTTGCACCCTGCTCCCTCTTCTACTGTGCTTGTGGCTCTGTGCGACCACCGCCTCTTCCTCTGAACTACACAGGTCACTTGCATGACCTTGATATGTGGGGTCGTTGACCTCATCGTCCTCCACATCATCTTCCACCCAGTCTTTACCCCTGTCGTCCTTGGTCTGCACACTGCAGAAAGCCACGGCAGTTGGCACCTGTGTTTCATCATCATCCGAGACGTGCTGCGGTGGTCCTCCCAAGTACTCATCCTGAAACATAAGTGGTTGGGCATCAGTGCACTCAATCTCTTCCACTTCTGGGGCAGGGCTATGTGGATGGCCCTGGGAAACCCTGCTAGCAGAGTCATTAAAAAGCAGAAGAGACTGCTCCATGACTTGAGGCTCAGACTACTTGACTGATTTGCAAGGGGGTGAGGTGAAGGACTGATGGACATGGGCTGCAGGTGCCCACTCTGATCTTTCAGCAGGAGACTGGTGGGAGACAATGTGAAGGAACTGGAGGCACTGTCAGCCACCCAATCTACTATCGCCTGTACTTGTTCTGGCCTCACCATTCGTAGAGCCGCATTCGGCCCTACCAAATAACGCTGAAGGTTCTGTCGCGTACTTGGAAGGTGTTTTACATGTGTGTGTAGCTGGCACAGATCGACTACGTCCTCTCCCTGCAACAGGAGCTCCACCAGCAGCACCACGACCGGGGCCACGTCCCTTATTTGATGCTCTCCTTATTCTTTGCGTTCACCTACCAAACTAACAGATGGTTTTTGTCAGGCGACAATGTAACCGCCAATAGTCAACAATTAAGTTCACTGAGAGTAAGGCAGTGCTGGCGTCATAAAGAGGAAACATTTCTTGAGGTCACACAACAGTGTGACAGGCGAATTTTTAACAATTACTTCACGGTCCCAAAAAAATATTAATTTTTCAACCAACAATGTAACTGCAGTATTGACTGGTTGTATTTGACTGCGACAAATGCAGCAAAGGACCCAAAAAGAGGGTCTTGCAAATAATTGGTGTTTTTTTAAACCCAGAATATAACACCAGTATTTAAAGTTTGTATTTGACTGTCACAAATGCAACAAAGGCCGCAAATATATTATCTTGCCCAAAATGGGTGTTTTTTAATACCAGAATATGCCAGCACTATCTAACGCTTGTATTTCACTGTGACAAATGCAGAAAAGGCACCAGATGCAGGGTATTGCACAAAATGGGTGTTTTTTTTTTAAACCCAGAATATAATTGCAGTATTTCAAGCTTGTATTTCATTGTGACAAATGCAGCAAAGGCCCCAGATGTAGCGTCTTGCAAAAAAACTGTGTTTTTTTATAACCCAGAATTTAATTGCAGTATTTCAAGCTTGTATTTCACTGTGACAAATGCATCAAAGGCCCCAGATTTAAGGTATTGCAAAAAATGGGTGTTTTTTTAAACCCAGAATATAATTGCAGTATTTCAAGCTTGTATTTCACTGTGACAAATGCAGCAAAGGCCCCAGATGTAGGGTCTTGCAAAAAATTTGTGTTTTTTTAAAACCCAGAATATAATTGCAGTATTTCAAGCTTTGCTGGTGCACTGAACTTGCAAAAAACAGCCGCCGACGCCCACCTAACTAACAGACAGATAAAAGTTATTTTTCTGCATCACTGGGCTCAGAGCAGGGTAAAAAAATTGTGCACTGCACCCACAAAACAAAATCGCTGTAGATCACTGAGTTAACAAGCACTTCTGATAACTGATTCTTTCCTATTCTCTCCCTCAGAGCAGAAGCATCCTATCCCTACACTAATAAGAGCACAGTGACTCCAGCTTATATAGAGGCTGGGTTACATGCTGCACTGGCCAATCACAGCCATGCCATTATATTAATGTAAACAATTGGTGTTTTATTGAACCCAGAATATAACAGCAGTATTTAAAGTTTGTACTTGACTGTCACAAATGCAACAAAGGCCGCAAATGTATTATCTTACCCAAAATGGGAGTTTTTTTTAAATACCAGAATATAACAGCACTATCTAACGCTTGCATTTCACTGTGTCAAATGCAGCTAAGGCACCAGATATAGGTTATTGAAAAAAAATGGGTGAACATATAACTGCACTGCTGAACGGCAAATGGGCCCTTTTTTCCCACTTATACACACCAGAAAATGCTTTAGAACATATAACTGCACTACTGAACAGCAAATATATATTTTTTGCCACTAATACACGCCAAAAAGGGCTGCAATTTTCTCACTTCACCACACAACGGCAAATACTTTTTTTGTGCCACTAATGCACGCAAAAAAAGGGCTTTAGAACATATAACTGCACCGCTGAACAGCAAATAATATATATTTTTTGGGCACTAATACACGCCAAAAAGGGCTGTCATTTTCTCACTTCACCACACAACGGCTAATAAGCCCTTTTTTCCCACTAATACAAGCCAAAAAATGCTTTAGAACATATAACTGCACCGCACAAGGGCAAATAAGACTTAGACATTTTTCCTTGTAATAAACCCTGTTAATGGCTGTATCACACAGCACTTGCACCCCTATAACAAGAACGCTTTGAGGGAATTAAAGAGCTGTATAATGGCAATTTGGATCCGCATTTAGCGCAGAAAGGTGTAATAGAATTGTTCCTATTACCCAGGCTGTAAACTCCCCTACTGAACCCTGTTTTTCTTCAGTACTGTGGAATGATTCCTCCCTACCCTTTCCCTGAACTTCTATACAGCAAAATAAAAGTTTTAAAGTCTTTCCTAGCACTTTCCCTAGCGCCTGCTAACGTCTTTCCCTGCACTAAGTACACTGGAAAATTGCTGAATTCAAGATGGATGAGGCTATTTATAGGGATGTGACATCACAGGACTGGCTGGCTGCTGATTGGCTGCATGCATGGCATTGTGGGTGGTCACTCATTCCCAGAGTTACTTGCTCCATGTCCTCACATCTGCAGCAGCCATTTTAGGAAAAAATACAATTCGTTACCACGAAGCGTGAGAAAATTCGGATTCGGTGCTGTGAGAGATTTTATTTCTCTCTATATATAATGTGAACATTCTGTAGTGTTCTTTTCTGTCCACTAGATGGCAGCAAACCAGATATATGAGCCTCGTGTGTATTTCTTTCTCTTAAAGTCACTGGGGAATGGGGAGGGGGAGGTAGGTTGCCATTTTTTGAATGTGCCAATGAAACTCAGATTTTAAGTTGTTGAAACCACTCCTATCAAGTTATGGAGCGAATTGTCTGTTCATAAGGAACACCCCTTTTGTTGTGTCATGTCTGCTATTTAAGTGAATGTAACTTGTCTAAAGCTCTCTCTTGTTCTGGCTCAGGGGGATGAGAAGATGCTTTCATGAAACCAACTTGTGTGTCTGGTCTCATTATGACAGTAGCATGGTGTGCACTCATACTTATATTTCTAATTGATTTGGCACCACACAAAGAAGATGAGAATCGCATGAATTGCGATAACAGTATGAATCAAATTTTTCCTGAAATTCGTATTGAATTCCACTTCATCAACTTCGATTCACCCATCTCTAATACTTATGATACCAGTAATGCAATGCATAATAGTCCTTACCTTCTCCTTTAGTTTATTTTAAATCAACATCCTATTGATAGTAGGTATCATGTAAAAGGGATCAACCGATATTGATTTTTTAGAACCGATACCGATAATCTGTGAACTTTCGGGCCGATAGCCGATAATATATACCGATATTTTATATCTCATAATATATATTATATTAGTTGGTAGTCACTGAGGTGGTGGAAATTTGCATTTGGCACTAGTATATTATAAATGTAAATTATAAATTAATAAAGCCCTTAATTGGTAGTCAATTTATAATTTACATTTATAATATACTAGTGCCAAATGCCAATTTCCACACCATCCCCCTCCTCACTGACTTTATTAACCCCTATCAGACCTCAGATAAGCCCTTTATTAACCCCTATTAGCCCTTCATTAACCCCTATCAGACCTCAAATCAGACCTTTATTAACCACTTCCCATCTGGGCCATTTGCCCCCTTCCTGACCAGGCCTAATTTTGCAAAACTGACATATCTCACTTTATGTGGTAATAACTTTGGAATGCCTTTATTTATCCAAGTCATTCAGAGATTGTTTTCTCGTGACATATTGTACTTCATGATAGACATAAATTTGAGTCAAAATATTTCACCTTTATTTATGAAAAAATCCCAAATTTACCCAAAAATTTGAAAAATTCGCAATTTTCAAAATATCAATTTCTCTGCTTTTAAAACAGAAAGTGATACCTCATAAAATATTTATTACTTAACATTCCCCATATGTCTACTTTATGTTGGCATCATTTTGGAAATGTCATTTTATTTTTTTAGGACGTTAGAAGTCTAGAAGTAATTCTTCAAATTTTTAAGAAAATTGCCAAAACCCACCTTTTAAGGACCAGTTCAGGTCTGAAGTCACTTTGTGGGGCCTACATAGTGGATACCCCCATAAATGACCCCATTGTAGAAACTACACCCTCAAGGTATTCAAAACCGATTTTACAAACTTTGTTAACCCTTTAGGCATTCCACAAGAATTAAAGGAAAATGGAGATCAAATTTTTAAATTTCACTTTTTTGGCAGATTTTCCATTTTAATCAAATTTTTTCTTTAACACATCGATGGTTAACAGCCAAACAAAACTCAATATTTATTACCCAGATTCTGCGGTTTGCAGAAACACCCCACATGTGGTCATAAACTGCTGTATGGGCACACGGCAGGGCGCAGAAGAAAAGGAACTCCACATGGTTTTTAGATGCCATGTCCCATTTGAAGCCCCCTGATGCACCCTTACAGTAGAAACTCCCAAGAAGTGACCCCATTTTGGAAACTAGGGGATAAGGTGCCAGTTTTATTAGTACTATTTTTGGGTACATATGATTTTTTGATCATTCATTATAAAACTTTATGGGGCAAGGTGACCAAAAAATTGGTTGTTTTAGCACAGTTTCTATTTATTTATTTTTACAGCGTTCACCTAAGGGGTTCAGTCAAGTGACATTTTTATAGAGCAGATTGTTACGGACGTGGCGATACCCAATATGTATACTTTTTCTCATTTATTAAAGTTTTACACAATAATAGCATTTTTGAAACAAAAAAAATATGTTTTAATGTGTCCATGTTCTGAGAGCTATAGTTTTGTTTTGTTTTTTAGATATTTTCTTATGTAGGGGCTCATTTTTTGCGGGATGAGGTGACTGTTTTATTGGTACCATTTTGTGGGACATACGCATTTTTGATCACTTGGTGTTGCACCTTTTGTTATGTAAGGTGACAAAAATTGCTTGTTTTGAAATTATTATTTTTTTACGGTGTTCACCTGAGGGGTTAGCTCATGTGATATTTTTATAGAGCTGGTTTTTACAGATGCGGCAATACCTAATATGTATACTTTTTTTATTTGCTTCACTTTAACAGCATTTTTTAAACCAAAAAAATGATGTTTTAGTGTCTCCATGTTCTAAGAGCTATAGTTTTTTTTTATTTTATGAGAGATTTTCTTATGTAGGGGCTCATTTTTTGCGGGATGAGGTTACGGTTTTATTGGTACCATTTTATGGGACATGCGCGTTTTTGATCACTTGGTGTTGCACCTTTTGTGATGTAAGGTGACAACAATTGCTTGTTTTGACACAGTTTTTTTTTTTTTTTACGGTTACGGTGTTCACCCGAGGGGTTAGGTCATGTGATATTTTTATAGAGCTGGTTTTTACGGACGCGGCAATAGCAAATATGTCTATTTTATTTTATTTTTTCTATTTTTAACATTTTTATTTTTTTATTCCTTACTTGGGGACTTTTTTTTTTTTTTTTACATGTGAAACTTTATATTATTTTATTTTATTTTTTCAACCCTTTATTTTTATTTTTTTATTTTACACTTTTCGTCCCCCATAAGGTCATACAAGACCTCTGGGGGACATTTACTTCACTTTTTCAATTTTTTTTTCACTGTTGATTTCTCCTGTAACTGGGGCTGACATAGTAGCCCCAGTTACAAGAGAAATGCACCCCCCCAGAGAGGCTGTACAGCGCAATACAGTGCTGTACAGCCTCAGTGCAGGGCTGATCGAGGTCTGTGAAAGACCTCACACAGCTCCTGCACTCTCCGGTCCCGGCGGTCACATGACCACTGGGCCGGAACAGGAAGCGCATAGCGCTTCCTGCTCTGCATACACAGCGCTCGGTGAGCGCTGTGTATGCAGCGATCCAGAAGGCAGGGACACCTGGGCACTGTCCCTGCCTTCTCTCTGTCACTGACAGCGGGCAACCCGATCAGCAGCTGCACGATTAGCGTGCAGCTGCTGTTTCTGAAAGGACGTTTTAAAACGTCCATTCAGAAATAGAGATCCACCCATAGGACGTTTATATCCTATGGGCGGACGGAAAGTGGTTAACCCCTATCAGACCTCAGATCAGACCATCTCTGGACCCAGCTTCTCACTCCTCTGTCTTCTCCGTCCCGTGCGGCACTGTCACCTGACAGCCTGCAGCGTCAGGTCATAGTGCGCACACTACATCCTGACGCTGTACGGGGTCAGGACAGTGCAGCGTGGGCCCCATCAAAGAAGACCAGGGAGGGTGAGTATCGGAAGCGCTTGCTGCGCCTCTTCCCCGCTCCCGGCACCCGAAGCATACTAGTGCGCGCTTCCATAATAGAAGTGCTCCCTAGCATTCGCTTTATACGAATTATCGGTATATGTGCAAGGTTAGATGCCGATACCAATAATGTATAAAATCCTGAATATCGTCCATTAATATCGGTACTTCCGATAATCGATTAATCCCTATCATGTAATGCTTTATTTTCCTGTGGTGGCGCTTGCAGGGGAATTGTACAGGTTGTACAAGTAAGGCCTCATGCATATGACCGTATGTATTTTGCGGTCCACAAAAATGAATCCGCAAAAAATACAGGTGACATCCGCGTGCATTCCGTATTTTGCGGAGCGGAACAGCTGGCCCCTAATAGAACAGTCCTATCCTTGTCTGTAATGCGGACAATAATAGGACATGTTCTATTTGTCTCCGGAACGGAAATACGGACATACGGAAACAGAATGCACATGGAGTAACTTCCATTTTTTGAATGGTTTCGTATACGGTTTGCAAAAAAAACGGAACGGACAAGGAAACAAAATACGCTCGTGTGCATGAGCCCTATTCTGCAGGTTCCACTTCAGATTACAACTGGTTGCTGTGGGATCCCAACAGCAGAAGCTCCTGTGAGCAGCTTATTTTTGGGAGGACTCTTCTAATAAAAAGGGATAGTTCAAAGCGGATAACCCTTTCAGATTTAAATTCCCATGATTTCAGAACATTTTAAAAGATACAGGATCAATTTTAAAAAACAATAAATGTTCTTGTATCATATGGATTCACTAAGGAAATTACAGGAATAGAGACACAGACAAATGTCATCAGAGAGAAGCCAGCAGCATAGCTTTCTGTGAGTACATGCTTCTTTATGCTGGGTGTGAAATAGTTTAAGAAATATGATAATGTATGTGAGTTATAAAGATCTTGGCAGTAATATGATTTATACATGACTTTCTCTCCTTCTCTCTCTCTTTTACTATATGTATATACAGACGTGGACAAAATTGTTGGTACCCTTTGGTCAATGAAAGAAAAAGTCACAATGGTCACAGAAATAACTTTAATCTGACAAAAGTAATAATAAATTAAAATTCTATAAATGTTAACCAATGAAAGTCAGACATTGTTTTTCAACCATGCTTCAACAGAATTATGTAAAAAAATAAACTCATGAAACAGGCATGGACAAAAATGATGGTACCCCTAACTTAATATTTTGTTGCGCAACCTTTTGAGGCAATCACTGCAATCAAACGCTTCCTGTAACTGTCAATGAGACATCTGCACCTCTCAGCAGGTATTTTGGCCCACTCCTCATGAGCAAACTGCTCCAGTTGTGTCCGGTTTGAAGGGTGCCTTTTCCAGACTGCATGTTTCAGCTCCTTCCAAAGATGCTCAATAGGATTGAGGTCAGGGCTCATAGAAGGCCACTTTAGAATAGTCAAATTTTTTCCTCTTAGCCATTCTTGGGTGTTTTTAGCGGTGTGTTTTGGGTCATTGTCCTGTTGCAAGACCCATGACCTGCGACTGAGACCAAGCTTTCTGACACTGGCTAGTACATTTCTCTCTAGAATTCCTTGATAGTCTTGAGATTTCATTGTACCCTGCACAGATTCAAGACACCCTGTGCCAGACGCAGCAAAGCAGCCCCAGAACATAACAGAGCCTCCTCCATGTTTCACAGTAGGGACAGTGTTCTTTTCTTGATATGCTTCATTTTTTCGTCTGTGAACATACAGCTGATGTGCCTTGGCAAAAACTTCGATTTTTGTCTCATCTGTCCACAGGACATTCTCCCAGAAGCTTTGTGGCTTGTCAACATGTAGTTTGGCATATTCCAGTCTTGCTTTTTTATGATTCGTTTTCAACAATGGTGTCCTCCTTGGTCGTCTCCCATGTAGTCCACTTTGGCTCAAACAACGACGGATGGTGCGATCTGACACTGATGTTCCTTGAGCATGAAGTTCACCTTGAATCTCTTTAGAAGTCTTTCTAGGCTCTTTTGTTACCATTCGGATTATCCGTCTCTTAGATTTGTCATCAATTTTCCTCCTGCGGCCACGTCCAGGGAGGTTGGCTACAGTCCCATGGATCTTAAACTTATGAATAATATGTGCAACTGTACTCACAGGAACATCTAGTTGCTTGGAGATGGTCTTATAGCCTTTACCTTTAACATGCTTGTCTATAATTTTCTTTCTGATCTCTTGAGACAGCTCTTTCCTTTGCTTCCTCTGGTCCATGTCGAGTGTGGTACACACCATATCACCAAACAACACAGTGATTACCTGGAGCCATATATATAGGCCCAATGGCTGATTACAAGGTTGTAGACACCTGTGATGCTAATTAGTGGACACACCTTGAATTAACATGTCCCTTTGGTCACATTATGTTCTGTGTTTTCTAGGGGTACCATCATTTTTGTCCATGCCTGTTTCATGAGTTTATTTTTTTACATAATTCTGTTGAAGCATGGTTGAAAAACAATGTCTGACTTTCATTGGTTAACATTTATAGAATTTTAATTTATTATTACTTTTGTCAGATTAAAGTTATTTCTGTGACCATTGTGACTTTTTCTTTCATTGACCAAAGGGTACCAACAATTTTGTCCACGTCTGTATATATTGTAGGATGGTGCATGGGTCCGTCGTTGACAGAAGGTATGTGTCACTGAGATTCCTGGCCTCGGCGAAGTAAGAGCCGATATTTTTAGGTGTCAGCGGCAGCTAATGCTGATTAACACTTTGCTATTTTAGTATGGCTGTATAGCTGATAGGGCACTGCTCTTACTGGGAGTGGTCAAAGTGATGGGTGGGTGACTACTCCCCACATTCCAGGCCGGGTCTTGACTGGCCTATATAAAAAAAACAGCCAGCAGTGTCAGCTGGGATTGATTACATTTGTAATACCTGTGTATTGGGAGAGCAGGCCACCTAAAGCCTGCAATTTGACTGCTGGAGGCAGACTTTATGTGTGAATAAACATGGACATTTGAATAACTAACTTGTACTTTGCCTCTGTACTGCACCCACTTATCCCAACTACCAGAGTGAATCCCCACAATATATATATATATATATATATATATATATATACCGTATTTTTCGCCCTATAAGATGCACCGGCCCATAAGACGCAGCTAGATTTTTGGGAAGGAAAATAAGAAAAAAAATATTTTTAACCAAAAGGTGTGCTTTTGGTGGGTTTGGAACTAATGGTGGTCTGTGGATGGCACTATTACTGGGGATCTGTGGATGGCACTATTATGGGGGATCTGTGAAGGACACTGTTATGTGGGGATCTGGGGATGACGCACTGTTATGGGGGGGATCTGTGGATGATGCACTGTTATGGGGGGATCTGTGATGGACACTGTTACAGGAGGGGATCTGTGGCTGACACTGTTACAGAGGGGATCTGTGACTGACACTGTTACAGGGGGGATCTGTGGCTGACACTGTTACAGGGGAGATCTGTGGCTGACACTGTTAGAGGGGATCTGTGGCTGACACTGTTACAGGGGGGATCTGTGGCTGACACTATTACAGGGGGATCTGTGGCGGACAATGTTACAGGGGGATCAGTGGCTGACACTGTTACATGGGGGATCAGTGGCTGACACTGTTACAGGGGGATCTGTGGCTGACACTGTTACATGGGGGATCTGTGGATGGCACTGTTATGGGGGATTTGTGGGTGGCACTGTTATGGGGGATCTGTGGGTGGCACTGTTATGGGGGATCTGTGGGTAGCACTGTTATATATGTGCCATTCACAGACCCCCCACCCCATAACAGTGCCATCCACAGACCCCCCAGCCTTTAACCGTGCCATTCACAGATGTCCCTCATAAAACTGTCATCCACAGATTCCCCCCCCCCCCCCCACCGCTCCAGTGCTGCAGTATACAAATATAAAATGTCTCATTCAGTTTAAAGTGATTAAACATGCCCCCTCACTCCTTATATTACCGTACATCCTAACAGCTTCTATACAACGCAGGCAGGCCGGGCGGCCGGCGCATCACTCACTGACGTCACGTGCCTGCGCCGCCTGCTTCATTCATAAAATAGACGGCGCAGGCACGTGACATCAGGGAGTTACGCTGCCGCCCTGACTGCTTGCATTCTACAGGGTGTACGGTGATATTAAAAGTGGGGGGGCATGCTTAATCACTTTTAATTGAATGAGACATTTTATATTTGTACAATGCAGCACTGGAGCGGCGGGGCCGGAGTACAGTGACTGCACCGCCCCGCCGCAATTGTCGGCCCCCAGCTCCTCCTCCCAGTCCCTCCCCGCTCGCTCATACATCGCAGCCTGCGATGTAAAAAATTTCAGCATTCGCCCCATAAGACGCAGGGGCATTTTTCCCCCATTTTTTTTTGGGGGGGGGGGAGTGCGTCTGATGGGGCGAAAAATACGGTATATTGATATATGTATATATACCGTATATAAATATATATATCTACACATATATATATATATATATATATATAAATATATAACATACATAGTAACATAGTTTGTTAGGGGGGAAAAAAAAACATGAGATAGAAGCCAATTTTCCTACTTTAAGGGGAAGAAATTCCTTCCCGACTCCAGTCAGGCAATCAAAATAACTCCTTGGATCAACAACCCCTCTCTAGTAACTATAGCCTATAATATTATTACACTCCAGAAATACATCCAGGCCCCTCTTGAAATCTTTAAGGGAATTCACTATCACCACCTCCTCAGGCAGAGAGTTTTACCATAAAGAATTATCTTCTATGTTTGTGTACAAACCTTCTTTCCTCTAGACGCAGAGCATGTCACAGTCCTGGGGATAATTAGATTATGGGAGAGATCTCCCCTCAGTCATCTTTTTTCTAAAGTGAATAACCCTCATTTTCAGGGTACTGTAGTCCACCCATTCCAATTATTACTTTAGTTGCCCTTCTCTGAACCTTCTCCAGCTCTACTATGTCTGCCTTGTTCACAGGAGCCCAGAACTGTATACAGTACTCCATGTGTGGTCTAGTGACTTGTAAAGTGGCAGGACTATGTTCTCATGACAGGGATCTGTGCCTCTTTTGATGCAACCCATTATCTTATTGGCCTTGGCAGCAGCTGCCTGACACTGGTTTCTATACCTTAGTTTGCTGTTCACTAAAATTCCTAAGTCCTTTTCTATGTCAGTGCTACCCAGTGTTTTACTATTTACTATTTGCTCTTTATGAGGCTCGCAGTACCAAGTGGCAGCTGAGAGAGGCTAACGAGATGACAAAACGAAAGCAAAACAAAAGAACCTCAAGCAGGAGGTTCTGAAACATAGAAACATAGAAACATAGAATGTGTCGGCAGATAAGAACCATTTGGCCCATCTAGTCTGCCCAATATATCTGAATCCTATGAATAGCCCCGGCCCTATCTTATATGAAGGATGGCCTTATGCCTATCCCATGCATGCTTAAACTCCTTCACTGTATTTGCAGCTACCACTTCTGCAGGAAGGCTATTCCATGCATCCACTACCCTCTCAGTAAAGTAATACTTCCTTATATTACTTTTAAACCTTTGCCCCTCTAATTTAAAACTGTGTCCTCTTGTGGTAGTTTTTCTTCTTTTAAATATGCTCTCCTCCTTTACCGAGTTGATTCCCTTTATGTATTTAAAAGTTTCTATCATATCCCCTCGGTCTCTTCTTTCTTCCAAGCTATACATATTAAGGTCTTTTAACCTTTCCTGGTAAGTTTTATCCTGCAATCCATGGACCAGTTTAGTAGCTCTTCTCTGAACTCTCTCTAGAGTATCTATATCCTTCTGGAGATATGGCCTCCAGTACTGCGCACAATACTCCAAGTGAGGTCTCACCAGTGTTCTGTACAGCGGCATAAGCACTTCACTCTTTCTACTGCTTATACCTCTCCCTATACATCCAAGCATTCTGCTTGCATTTCGTGCTGCTTTATTACATTGTCTTCCCAGAATGTCTGTCAGAGCTTCTCAGATGTCTGGTGGTGACAGTTATTAGGGATGAGAGCTCAGGGCTAGCAACACTGCAGCAGGTAGTTTCTCCTAGCAATCAGGAGGATAACCGCTGCAGGAAGGATGGGAAAAGGAGTGCAGCAAAGGTCAGGCAGATGCTGGTTGTAGGGGACTCTATTATTAGGTGGACAGATAGGGTAATCTGTCACTGAGACCGTGAATGCCAAAAAGTGTGTTGTCTGCCGTGTGCTCGGGCTCGGCATATTGCAGATCAGAGTGACAGATTGCTGGGTCGGGCTGGGAAAGACCCGGCGATCATGATACACATTGGCACCAATGAGAAGTTCAAGTCCCAGACCTCCAAGGTAGTGTTTTCAGAAATACTAGCAGTGCCACGAGCATCACCAGAGAGACAACAGGAGCTTAGGGAGTTAAATAAGTGGCCCAAAAGCTGGTGCAGGAGGGGAAGGTTTGGATTCATATAGAACTGGGCCGACTTTTAGGTCGGTTACAGGCTCTACAGTAGGGATGGGCTGCACCTTAATGGGGAGGGTGCAACAGTCCTGAGGGAAAAAATGGTTAGATAGATGGAGGAGCTTTTAAACTAGGATCTGGCGGGGGGGGGGGGGGGGTCATACTAATAAGGGGGTATATAGTGTAGATAGAAAGTGGGTTATAGAAGGGGACAGTGGGGTTAGGGAGGAAAATAGGGAGAAGACTGGGCATAACTATACATTTATGAAAAACAGAACTGCTGGTAACAAGAACCTGTTACATACAAACATCAACCAAGGTAACCCAAAAATCACGGATATTCACTTTACAGGTAATAGTAATTTAAAATGTATTTTTTTTCACAAATGCCAGAAGTCTAGCTAGAAAAATGGGGGAGCTGGAGGCTATGGTACTAGAAGAACACATAGATGTAGTTGGTGTGGCTGAGACATGGTTGAACTCTTTGCATGACTGGGCTTTTAATATTGAGGGTTTTACACTATTTAGGAAAGACCGGGTCAATAGAAAAGGTGGTGGTGTGTGCCTGTATGTGAGGAGTGATCTTAAGACCGGTGTGAAAGAGGCAATTGTGGGTGAGGATGGTGAGGATGTGGAAACCTTATGGGTGGAAGTTCCAAGGAATATAAACACTGAAAAAATAATCGATAGAATTGAAAAGGAAATAGCTCACCTCCTCACAATCACGGAAAGGTGCTCAGATCAATATTGATTCACCCTTCAAAAAAAAATGCATATAAATAACTAATACTGGAAGACCAGCACACTAGACATATGGGACACAGTGGGCAAGTCCGAACTACAATAAGTTTAATATATGCACACAGATAAAATAAAAAATTTACAATAAAAATTATTAAAATGTTAATAACAATCAATAAAAGGTATGTCACTGGAAATACAAAATATTGCACAATATAGCAGCAAATATCCAACAGCTAGCTCAATGTATCAATATGACTAGCAGCATGAAACATTTCACACCATTGGCACCATATAGCCAGCAACTAACTCATGTTGGAACTTGGCATTCTCAAATATGTCCACAGTTACTAATTGGGTTGTATAGTGGATATAAAGTCGTTGTTGTATCCTTTATTGCAACAATGAGGACAAAGGTACCTCACAACAGTGGTGGAGTCAGTGATGTAACCGGAATAGCAATTTGTTGATATCGCTTTGAATATAATTGTATCCTTTTATCAAATATTGCTTGCTGGTCATCTGAATCTTGATGACCTACATTCGTGGGCTTACCTTTCTTTGTCCCGACTGCTTGTCTCTACCGTGAAGCTTTCTGAGGCCCGCTGAACACCGGCATCCCGGCTATTTCTCAGTCGGCGTCCCACATGTGTTTGAAAGTTGGTTGATGCTTCTGGAGGTGACGTAGCAGGCAGACAGGACTAGGACTTCCGATATTTCTTAGTCCAGGTCCTCGATCAAACACTCTATTATCTTTAGGCAATGTTCGCTTGCAAAATTCACAGTGCACTGTTAGTCATCACGATAAAGTCCATTCTTTTAGAATAAGGGTCATATCTCAATTTGAAGTTAATACCAAATGCGTTTCTTGGATGGTGAACCACTGAAGAAGGGGAGAGGCCAACAGAAGCCAGCAGCACACTATCCATCCGCGCCAGGATTAATATTATTAAAGGGTTCTGTAACAGATGTCACGTGCATTAACCCCTTTTTTCAAAAAAGTTTTAATTTAAATGCAAATCCTGGTGCTAAAAGACATTAGAATTTCATACAAGACTTTTCAGGAGAATGAGGGTACTTTCAACAAAATCTATTCTGCTCAAATCAAATCTGGTGGCCAAATCAGACCTGAATTTCACAAAATTATCTTGTTACATTGTATTTTGATATTCTCTGCAGCACTGCAAGGGTTAATGCTTCTTGGTTTCTGTGTGCACTATTTGACTAATGGGAATATATATTATGTGTTGTGTGTCCCATCCCTGGCCTGAGCTGCAGGTGCTGCCTGGTCTGCTGGATCCTGTGAGGTTGTTATAATCTGTTTGTCTGTTTGTGGACCATGTTCTACCTGACTGCTAAGTCTGTCTGTCTGCCGTCTGACCTGACCTCTGCCTGTTACCCTGATCTGTTTGTCTGCCTGTGTTCATCTTCTGTCTGTTGCCTATATTCCTGACTCTGTTCCACCTGCACTTGTCCTGGAACTGTTTCTCAGATTTGCATGTACACTGCCTGCCTGACCTCAGCCTGGTTCTGTCTATATGTAATGCCTGATCCCTTAGTGCTCTGCATAAGTGTCTTTGACCCCTTTGTGTCCATTGCCAACTACACCAGGACTATTCCAAGAGTAAGCGGCCTGTTGGCTCCCCTGAGGTAAACACCAGATCCCTGTACAAGAGTTAAACAGTTAAAAACAGAGGATGGCTTTGATAACGCCCTCAGGAATAGCCCAAAGTCAGACAAGATAGATAGCCCATTGGTTCCATAACCATTGTCCATTACATTGCTCATCTTTGTTGGGCATGATAGCATTCTCTGTTTCAAAAAGGATAGCAGCACTATAGGGGCTGGGTAGCACTAAAGTACGTTACATTTCCTTGCCTATGGTCAAAGTAAGAGTTACATCTAACTGTTTCTGAGTTCACTCTCAACAATGTAATTGCTCAGTCATATACAGTTCCCCTGTGGTCAGTAGCATATCCCTGTTTACACAAGGCAATGTGCTGTTGACAACCAATGATTTTTAATACAGCATAAGTAAAGCTGGTGTCCTCTGACCTTAATGAGCTGTCTGTGTAATACACAGAGAGACCAGGTCCTCCAGAGTGAGAGTTCCTATTTGTATATGTGCTGCTCTCTATCTAATTAATAAAGGTTCAGAATGTATTGCTGGTCTGGAGATATTGCCCTGTTTTTGTTCTGAACAATTTTATAGGCTATAAACTGGCAGTTCCTCTTCTGACCTGTGTGTAGGTCTTTGTGCAGGTCAAAGTAATTGGAACAAATAGCTAATTTAAGATGCTGGTTATTTGCACACAGGACAAGGAAAGGTCTTGAGGTCTGAATCTCTGGAAAAAGAAAGTTCCTTTGGCAGACACATCAACCCTTGATCTTTAGGATGATATATTTCCTCAGTGAATAGAGGCAGCCATCACTGCTCTTCTTTATGCAAACTAGTTCTAATGTAGAGCAAATCTTAATTTTTACAAGTTTCTAAAACAGATTGTCAGGTAGTTACCTATAAGGTACAGCAGCTATTTTATTTAGATGACTGCAGATTGTTTCAGTCTACTACCCAATAGACTGCTCTGCTATTCATTAGATTACAATACACTAGGCTATATACAATGTATCTGGAAAGTCTTCAGACCCGTAAAAAGGTTGCCTTTTTTTTTATATTGATGACCTATACTCAGGATAGGTCATCAATATCAGATCGTCGGGAGGCCAACTCTCAGCACCCCTAGGATCAGCTGTTTGAAGAAGTCTCAGCGCTTGTACGAGCACTGCCTTCTCTTCACTGTTTAACTGCTCGCCATCACAGCTCCAGTGGCGAACAGGTGTAATTACAACTATGGCGTCTTATTTACTTTAATGTGACGGTTCCATCCTATTCACTCATACCAGTGTTGTGGTATCTTCAAACAACGGTTTGGCTGGGGTGCTGGGAGTCGCCGCCCTGCCAATTTGATATTGATGACCTATCCGTAGGAAAAAGCAGACAACCCTTCTAACTAATTCTAGTTTATCCACATCATTCTGCACTCAATACCCCATAATAACAAAGTGAAAACAGAAGGTTCGTTTGCCAATTTATTGAAATGGAAAAACTAAACTATTACATTGACATAAGTATTCAGACCCTTTACTCAGTGCAGTGATTACTGCCTCCAGTCTTCTGGGGTATGATACCACAAAGTTTGAACAGCTGAATTTGGGGATTTTCTGCCATTCTTCTCTGCAAATCCTCCCAAGCTCTATCAGATTGGATTGGGACCATCTATAGACGGCCATTTTCAGGTCTCTCCAGGATTGATTACGTTCAAATCAGGGCTCTGGATAGGCCACTCAAGTACATTCACAGAGTTGTCTCTAAACCACTTGTCTTGTCTGTGTGCTTAAGGTCATTGTCTTGTTTGAAGGTGAACCTTTAGCCCAGACTGAGGTCCAGACTACTCTGGATCAGGTTTTCATTAAAAAATATCTCTGTACTTTGCTCCATTCAGCTTTCCCTTAACCCTGGGGAGTCCCTGTCCCAGCTGCTGAGAAACAACCACACAGCATGATGCTGCCACCACCATGCTTCACTGTAGTAATGATATTGGACAGGTGATGAGCTGTGTCTGGTTTCCTGAAGATATGTATTTTAGGACTGAGGCCAAAAAGTTCAATCTTAGTTTCATCAGTCCAGAGAATCTTTCTTCTCTTAGTCTGAGAGTCTTTTAGGTGCTTTTTTTTTTTTTTTTTTTTGCAAACTCCAGGCAAGCTTACATGTGTCTTTTACTGGATACGCTTCTTTCTGGTTACTCTGCCATAAAGCCCAGATTGATAGAGTGTTGTAGTGATGGGTGACCTTATGGAAGTTTGTTCCATATGTACGCAGGATATGTGGAGCTCAGCCAGAGTCACCATTGAGTTTTTGGTCACCTCTCTTACAAAGGCCTTCCTCTCCCGACTACTTGCTTTGGTGGGGAGCTCTAAGAAGAGTCCCAATTGTTCCAAACTTTTTCCATTTAAAACTATGGAAGCCTCTGTGCTCTTGGAAACATTTAGTGCAGATGCCTTCTCCAGATCTGTGCCTCCACACAGTCCTGTCTCTGAGCTCAATAAGCAGTTCTTTCATCTTTATGACTTGTTTTTTAATGAGACCGTGTATAGACAGAGCTGTGTTTTTCTAATTCATGTCCAATCAAATGAATTTATCACAGGTGGACTCCAATCAAGGTGTAGAAACATCTCAAAGAAGATCAAGAGAATTGGGAGGCCCCCAGAGCTACATTTCAAGTGTCACAGCAAAGGGTCTGAATACTTACAGAATGTCAATGTGACATTTAAGTTTTCATATTTTCCTTTTTAATAAATTAGCAAAAAACGAAATTGTTTTCATATTCTCACTATGGGGTATTGAGTGCAGATTGATGGGGGAAAATTTGATACTTTTTTTTAATTTTAGCACAAGCCCGCAATATAACAAATGTGGACTGAAGACTTTCCAAATACATTGTAGAATAAAGCATGTCCCCATCTTCATCTGCCAAAGAAGCTGCTAGGATCTGGAACTGAATTAGTCAATCATTTTATTTGATGAATCATCAGCTTCTGGAAACAATCATTTAAATCCTTAAGAGGCTGAACTGCTGGGGTAACAGCAAAGTACCGTACATGAAAGCTTATTTACAGTGAATTAGGAATCTGTTTCAAGGCCAAACAAGCAGAGCCTTAAATATTGCAAAGAGTGTTAGAAAAATGAGTGGAAAGTCACATAGTTGACGGCATCACAACCAGCAGGTGATTGTTAATAAAAGAGGGAAGACATGTGGAAAAATGACATTTCTAGGTGGGAAGCCGGAGTTTTGCAGATTCAGAGGAGGCTCCAAACCATCCTGCTGGGAAGTGAAAACAATAAACCTTGCGGGAAACAATTCATTTTCTATAAAA
Organism: Bufo gargarizans; assembly: GCF_014858855.1. Classification (NCBI taxonomy): domain Eukaryota; kingdom Metazoa; phylum Chordata; class Amphibia; order Anura; family Bufonidae; genus Bufo; species Bufo gargarizans. The sequence continues at coordinate 633,841,919 of NC_058080.1, read as the reverse complement.
TTTCAATAAAGAAAATGACTGAAGAGGCCAAATACTCAAATACGGTTGAAGATTGATTGAGCTGATGATTTCCATAGCCAGATAGAATAATACAGACAAAATATAAGCAGCTCTACATTGTATGAGGAGGTGATGGGAATCTATTGTGTCTACTATATTATTTTTCAGACTGTTTATTTATTATTTTGCTATTAGAGCTTATCAAAAGTCATTCCACCCAGAGTGAAACATTTCCCTTTAGCAATCATGTACACTACCATACAACATCTGAGTGGCCATAGAAAACTACAGGGGCCCTACTATTTTAGTATGCTTCTGATTTTATACTTTTTATACTGTAAGTGCAGTGAAGACAGCCCAAGACCCAAAGAGCCTGAACCCCTGGGGAGGAGATAAGTAACCTTCTGTGTGCTCTCTAAGCACAATGTGGTACATATGGGGATGAGCTGCGCCTTGGCCACATCCCGGTTGTCAGACCCCAACCGATCAGATACTGATGACCTATTCTGAGGATAGGTCGTTAATTATAAACTCTCGAAAAACCCCTTTAAATGATATTTTTGCAACAAAGATTTTGACATCTGAGAGTTAAAGGTGAAATGCTATTTAAAGTTTAACATATATATATATATATATTTGCCCTTTGATTAGCTGCAATCTAGAAAAATACATTTAAAATACACTTTGGTATCTTTCACAGACAAGAAATAAGCATTTTTTTTGTTCTAATCGATTAGTAAGGAGACATTTCAATGGCAAGTGATTTCTCATTTACATGTTAAAGACAGCTAGAGGTTACAATTATACACTATGGTAATTACATGACATGAGGACCCAGTTCCATCAAAGCGGAGGGATGTGGAAATGAAAGCATTATAAATTTAACTTGCTAGGAAAAATTCTTCAGATCATCAAATCTAACATTAACCCCTTCCATTCTGAAATGATTATTCCTTTAGAGGCGATGCTGCTTGAATTTAGAGTCCTTTAGGAATCGTGATTTCTTCATTAACCATGAGAGAACACAGGCTTGGACTGGCCCACAGGGGTACAGGTGAATCCCCCCGGTAGGCCCCGAGCAAGTTGGGCCCCTAGTTCCCCACACATGTGGCACATGGTGCACTAGAGTTACTGCACTAGCTATAGTTAGATAGGCAGCATCTCAACCAGCCTATGTCCAAATAAAAACTGGGTAGATTATTTAAAGGGGTTGTCCAGGTTCAGAGCTGAACCCAGACATATCCTCTTCTTCCTCCACTCATCCCCACTTCCCCCACTCATTTCATGCTCCGATGCTCTCTCTGGGCTTTTTTATTAGATCCGGTGACCGATACTAATGGGCGTACTTAAGCGCAGCCCTAGCCTGTAAAATGGACGCCTAGCAGTGTTAAAAATATAAACAAACAGCCCTTGCCCCGTGCGATGCCGCGTGGGGCGAGGGAGTGCTTTGGAGCATGAGGGGGGATTGAGTGGAGGAAGAAGGGGACATGTCCGGGTTCAGTTCTGAACCTGGACAACCCCTTTGACAGTTTATTATTATAGATGCATTGGGTGGCTGAGATGACTTGTAGACACAGCGACAGGCCAAGCTAGTACCCTCATTAACTAGGCACCCGGCTTCTTGAAGTCGCTGCCTGGACCCCAATAATTAATCACCTTGTAGAGCCCTGCTGCTTTCTGCCACCGTGTGAACGGGTAATATTTGCAGGTATCTGTGTAGTGAACCCCCAGAATAAATTTTACTGGTGGGCCCTAGGCACCCCAGTCAGACACTGATTGTAGTCCTCTCCGCTTATACCCCCTCTTTGAATTATCCTCTGATATCCCATAATATCTGCCTGGACATAGTAACATAGTTTATAAGGCTGAAAAAAGACATCTGTCTATCCATTTCAGCCTGTTAGGCCTATTGTACACGACCGTATGGCTTTTTCAGTGTTTTGCGGTCCGTTTTTCATGGATCCGTTGTTCCGTTTTTTGTTTTCGCTGTGTTTCCGTTTCTGTTCCGTTTTTCCGTTCCGTTTTTCCGTATGGCATATACAGTATACAGTAATTACATAGATATAATTGGGCTGGCCATAACATTTTCAATAGATGGTTCAGGAAAAAACGGAACGGATCCATTGACTTGAATGGAGCCATGGACCGTGATTTGCGGGCAATAATTGGACATGTTCTATGTTAAAACGGAAAAACGGAAATACGGAAACGGAATGCATACGGAGTACATTCAGTTTTTTTTGCGGAACCATTGAAATGAATGGTTCCATATACGGACCGTATACGGACCGCAAAAAAACGGCCAGTAAACGGGGAAAAAAAAACGCAGTGTGCAGGAGGCCTTAGGCCCCTTTCACACGGGCGAGTTTTCCGTGCGGGTGCGATGCGTGCGGTGAACGCACTGCACCCGCATTGAATCCTGACCCATTCATTTCTATGGGACTGTGCACACGAGCGGTGATTTTCACGCATCACTTGTGCGTTGCGTGAAAATCGCAGCATGCTCCTCTTTGTGCGTTTTTCACGTAACGCAGGCCCTATAGAAATGAATAGGGTTGCGTGAAAATCGCATGCATCCGCAAGCAAGTGCGGATCCGGTGCGATTTTCACGCATGGGTTCTAGGTGACAGTCTATTCACTGTATTATTTTCCCTTATAACATGATTATAAGGGAAAATAATAGCATTCTGAATACAGAATGCTTAGTATAATAGTGCTGGAGGGGTTAAAAATAATAAAAAAGTTAACTCACCTTCTCCTCTTGTTCGCGTAGATGCCGGTCTGTTCTTTAGCTGTGGGCTGAAGGACCTGTGTGGTGATGTCAGATCACATGCTCCATCACCATGGTGATGGACCATGTGATTGGAGCATGTGATCTGACGTCACCTCAGGTCATTCAGCCCACAGCTAAAGAACAGACCGGCATCTACCCGAACAAGAGGAGAAGGTGAGTTAACTTTTTTTATTATTTTTAACCCTTCCAGCACTATTATACTAAGCATTCTGTATTCAGAATGCTATAATTTTCCTTCTAACCATGTTATAAGGGAAAATAATACAATCTTCAGAACATCAATCCCAAGCCCGAACTTCTGTGAAGAAGTTCGGGTTTGGGTACCAAACATGCGCGACTTTTCTCACGCGAGTGCAAAACGCATGACAATGTTTTGCACTCGCGCGGAAAAATCACGCATTTTCCCGCAACGCACCCGCCTCTTATCCGGGCAAAAAACATGACGCCCGTGTGAAAGAGGCCTTATCCTGCAAGTTGATCCAGAGGAAGCCAAAGAAAAAACCTGTGAGGTACAAGACAATTTTTCTCACTTTACCGGGAAAAAATTCCTTCCCGACTCCAATCAGGCAATCAGAATAACTCCCTGGATCAACGATCTCTCTCTAGTAGCTATAGCCTGTAATATTATTACACTCCAGAAATACATCCAGGCCCCTCTTGAACTCTTTTAGTGTACTCACCATCACCACCTCCTCAGGCAGAGAGTTCCATAGTCTCACTGCTCTTACTGTAAAGAATCCTCTTCTATGTTTGTGTACAAACCTTCTTTCCTCCAGACGCAGAGGATGTCCCCTCATCACAGTCCTGGGGATTAATAGATGTTGGGAGAGATCTCTGTACTGACCCCTGATATATTTATACATAGTAATAAGATCTCCCCTCAGTCATCATTTTTCTAAAGTTAATAACCCTAATGTTAATAATCTTTCTGGGTATTGTAGTCCCCCCATTACGGTTATTACTTTAGTTGTCCTTCTCTGTACCCTCTCTAGCTCTGCTATGTCTGCCTTGTTCACAGAAGCCCAGAACTGTACACATTATTCCTTCCCATGTGTATAACCTTACATTTGTCAGTGTTAAACTATATCTGCCTCTTCTCTGCCCAAACCTTCAATCCATCCAGATCCATCTTCAGTGGTATACTGTTCTCTTCTGTGTTAATTACTTTACACAGTTAAGTGTTGTCTGCAAAGATTTATATTTTACTGTGCAAGCCTTGTACAAGATCATAAAAGTGAATAGGACCCAATACTGACCCCTGAGGTACCCCACTAGTGACAGTGACCCAATCTGCGTGTGTACCATTAATAATCACCCTCTGTTTTCGATCACTGGACATGCTGGGAGTTGTCGTTTTCTCCTCTTATATCCCTTGCGGAAAAGCCCTCTGATATCCTTTAATAAACACCTGGGCATGCTAGGATTTGTAGTTCTCTCCTCCTCTACCCATTCTTGTAATATCCTCTAATATCATATAATAACAGCCTGCACATTCTGGAAGTTGTAATCCTCTAATTATAGACCTCCTTCCTGAAACATCCTCGATATTTCATAATAATGACCTGAGCATACTGGGAGTTGTAGTCCTCTCCTCTTATACCTCCCTGCAATCTCTCTTGACACTGGTATATAGATTATGCTTTCCATTCTGTGTTTTGTATCGTCACCCACTATCTCGGGTATGTTGTCCTCCTTTTGGGGGTTATAAAAGCGGTCAGCCTAACCTATCATATAATAGATGAACTACATATAAGGTTGCCACTTTATTCCAGCAGATTACCCCTCCCTGTAATACCGGTGTAGCGTTACATTACCCTACTTCGTGAGATTTCCCTACCTCCTGACTTCCCGTCGCACTGCTAATGACGTGAGGAGGCGTTCCTGAGTTTTGACGATCTGCGCATGCGCAAAGCGACAGTTTATGGAAAATCTCAGGGGAGTTCAGCTTCACATCAGGACACTGCGCATGCGCCGACTGTAGTTAGCTGCGCTTGCGCACTGGGCCGTAATATTTCCCTATTGATGCTCTCCTGCGCATGCACAGTGTCCCGGTGTAAAGCTGAACTCCGCTGAGATTTTCCATAAACTGTCGGTTTGCGCATGCTCAGATCGTCAAAACTCAGGAACGCCCTCTCACATCATTAGCAGTGCGACAGGAAGTCAGGAGGTAGGGAAATCTCACGAGGTAGGGTAGTATAACGCTACACCGGCTAGTGGTTTACCAGGCAGGTGGCAACCCTAGTGGAGACCCGACACCCCACCGATTAGCTGTTTTCAGCAACCTGGATTCAAACAGTGGATGGAGCCAAAAGCAAAAGGCTCCATCCACTGTGCAGTGGCCTTGAAGTTGCCACCATACTGCAGTTTGTAACGGGGTGGTTCTGCCCCTTTAAATTATTTTATCCATGCTTTCAGTGTCCCTGGGAGTGCAGAGGAAGCCTGGCAGTCATGTATGATGTCTGTCCTCTTTACCTGTCTTCTTGTGTCTGTAAAGAGGTCCAGCACCAATCAGTAATGTGGCTGACGTCTAGGCTCAGTCAAGGAGAGAAGACACAAGAGGCAGTTGTGGGGAAGATGACAGAAGGAGGGAAGGGAGTGTCTAATGGCCTCCATAGCGTGGTCCTGACAAGAAGCCCTGATTCTTGTGCCCTGCCACATCTTGTTAGCGTGAGTTGTCAGAAACTGAAACCGAGATTTGTATCTATAGGGCCGTGTGCCTCAGGGAAAGACTGACAGCATCAAGCTACCTGATAGACTGTTCAGTTGCCCATAAAAATTGACAAGCTTATAATAACAATGTAACCATCAAGCTTAGTACCTAGTGGCGAATGTAACCGCTAAGCACAGCGTCTCCTGCTTGAGTAAAGTCAAGATGCAAGTGTCTGTTTCATTGCTGCCCCATCCTCATGGTGGGTTTCAGGATCTGATTGAGGGTTACATATAAATCTGACCAGACCATGCTGTTAGTCTGTTAATTTACATGGTGTGGTCTGGAAGGGGTTCAGTAAGAGCCACTGGTCTGGGTACTTGGTGTCAGTATCTGGACCAGTGTCTGTCAGTAAATGAACAAACTTGCTCAGTCAAAGCAGGAAACCATGCAATCGCCTGGGGACCATAGGTATATATGCAGGTTATCCAAACTGGAGTATATTGACAAAGTGTAGTCAGAAAAGGGGTTAAAGGTCTCTGCAGTAAAGCTACATTGACAATCACTAAAGGGTTAACTCTTCAGAACACTGCCATGAACATTAGTCATAGATACCTGTGACATCACAAGCATCTGTTCCATAAGGGAAGAACCCTTGTAAAAAGCCGGCGAGCGGACACATTTGTTATCGTATTTGATGGCCTGAGGACCTTGAGCTTGACTATCCCCGCCCACGGCCCACTGCACCTTAATAAAATTTGGAGGTTCTAGCAGGAAGACCATAGCCCAATGGGAGGAAAGGGACCATCCCCCTAGCCAACCAGATCAGCCCGGCTGCCTGAACACCCCCCCCCCCACCCCCCCTACTACGTATGTAGCAGCCACATGGCATTACCCTCTAAGCCAAGGGAAGGGCAGTCCTCCAGCCATGGTTCCCTAGAGGTTTCCTCCACAGGGGGTTTTCCTCTCCTGAGTGCTGGAGGGTGACTCTCTGTGAGTCGGGGGTTTGCCTTTTTTAAATATTTTAAATAAACAAATTGTCCATTTATTCCCCAATTAACATGTTCTGTGTCTTTATTCTGTGTCTTTATTTGCGTTCTTTGGTTTCAGAGGTGTGTGCATGATTTTCTCAGGGAGGAGGTTAAAGGGGTATTCCAATCTGGGACATATATAGTATATATTGATATGATGTGCCATAAATGTCTGATAGGTACAAGTCCCATATTTGGGACCTGCTCATTTGCCCGGAACAGGGGTCCAAAGTAAAAGAAGAGCACATTGCGCATGCGCAGTGGCCTCTCTATTTATTGCTATGGGAGGTCTAAAAATAGCAAGCACGTTTTCGGAAGTTCCGTAGCATCGAATGGAGAACAAGTAGCACAAGCGTGGCCACCTCCCCATTCATCAATATGGGAATCCTCAAAATAGCAAAGCCTATAATAATAAACTGTTAAATAATCTATCCAGTTTTTTTATATGGACGTTTAGGTTGGTTGAGATGTTGTACTCTGCCATCTATATGAAATGTAGTCACTCTACTTTGCCATGTGCCAGGTGTGCAGAGGGTGGGGGACTAGTGGCCCACATTGATTGGAGCCCACCAGGGAATTCACCTGTACTCCTGAGGGCATATTTGCATGTATCTGTGTAGTGGGCCCCCAGTCCAACATTGGGGAGGACTACAACTCCCAGCATGTCTGTTATTGATCTCGGTCCCCGCCTACACTGATCACATGACAGTGATATCATCACAGGTCCTTCCCACTTCTCCTCTCCACCGCTGAGCTCCGGTCGCCCCTGCACTGAACATATAAGGGTGACATCATCACAGGTCCTTCAGCTCTTGCACAGTAGCAGATTATAGTGCCCGGCTGCTGTGCACCCCACTCCCACCCCCTTCCCCCTTGAGAATCCCAGGCATTTTTGGTAATTTATAAATAATGGCTGGGCAGTTTTTTTAAGTCCCAGAAAGAGGACGTGTCTGAAAAAAAATTGTGCTACTATATTCTGCAGCACTTTTCAGATATTAGCATTACACTGACCCCAATGGGGCTCCCAATACAGGTTCTTTATCAGTATGTATTTTAGAGTGTGGGACGAAACCGTAGTACCCAGAGGAAACCCACACAAACACGGGAAGAACATACAAACTCCATGCAGATATTTTCCTTGATTGGCTTCGAACCTAGGATCCCAGTGCTAATAGGCACCAGTGCTAATCACTGAGCTACCGTGCTGCCTACATATGACTTTTTAATAGAAAGTTCACCCATGGCTAGATGATTGGTGTGAAGGTGAGTTTTACATTTGCTCATCTCTATTTAGGCTACTTTCATACTCACGTTTTGGGCAAATCCGTCATGGATCTGCAAAATTTGATCCATTACAATAATACAACCGCAAGCATCCGGATCAGTTTTCTATTCTGCCAGATTGTGTCAGAGCGGCTCATTTTTGTCAAGCGGTCAGCAAAGCACCGCAGGTAGCGTTTTGGTGTCTGCCTCCAGAGCGGAATGGAGACTGATCAGAGACAAACTGATGCATTCTGAGCGGATCCTTTTCCTTTCACAATGCTTTAGGGAAAAACTGATTAGTTTTGGACTGCTTGTGAGAGCCAATTACGGATCTCACAAACGGAAAGCCAAAACGCGAGTGTGAAAGTAGCCTTACATGTTTATGCAAGTTCAGTTATAAAGGGGAACCCCAGGATTACAGAGAACGGGAGATCATGTAATATATGGGAATCAGTTTATTCTAATAGCAGCTCTCCACTCTGGATAATAGGAGGGGGGGGGGGGATTTGGATAGGTGGTGTCCAGCTGGGACAGCAATATAAAAATATCTGATCACTAGATATATTTAAACGCTTTCTATACTGCCCAAGAGTAGAGTTGAGCAGACACCTGGATGTTCTACGGGTTCGGCCGAAATTCACAAAAGGTTTGAGTTCAGGACCCAAACTTGACTTGAACTTGACCCCGAACCCCATTGAGGGCAATGGGGACCCGAACTTTGGAGCACTAAAATGGCTGTAAAAAAAGTCATGGAAAGGGCTAGAGGGCTGCAAATGGCATCAACATGTGGTTAAGAGCATGGCAAGTGCTCTGCAAACAAATGTGGATAGGGGAAATGACTTAAAATAACATAAAATACGTAAAAACAAAAATTATAATCTTGATCTTGGAGGACGAGGTCCATATGGAGTAGGAGGTTGAGGAAGCGGCGGTGGAGGATGAGGAGGTAGCCTACACTGCATTTTTTTTTTGTTTAAATAGGGTACACCCCAAAACATTGGGACATATAACCTGTGATAACCCCCTCCAGCTGTGCTAAACAAACTTTCAGACAATACACTGGCTGCAGGGCAGGCCAGCACCTCCAAGGCGTGAAGGGCAAGCTCAGGCCATATGCCCAATTTGTAGACCCAGAAGTTGAAGGGGGCAGACCCATCAGTCAGTACGTGTAGGCGTGTGCACACATACTGCTCAACCATGTTGCACGTCCCCGTGATGTCCACGATCCAATTGGATATCTGCTCTATCAACTTTCGATGTTCTTTTCTGCGACTACCATGTTGATCACGGTTAGAGGCGAATCAGGGTTCCATGCCACAGAGGGAGCCTGAGAAAGGGATACCACATCCAAGGGAGGTCAATGTATGAAATTAAATGTGATCGAGCGGACATGTGGGAAAAGTTATCAAAGCAGAAGGATCGAATGAAAGGAGGACGTGCGCGGCAATTGCCCACTCCGACCCAGGGAGGTAGTGACGATAAATAACAATACAGGACTCTTAAGATGCCCAGTTATTGGAATGATTAATAAAAAAATATAGGGAATGTCACTGGGGTATATTAGATTTGGAAACGTTAGACAGGAGAGGCCCTGCTGCCGCTTTGTTAACTCTAGATAACTTCTGCCTGATTGCACGTCCCCGTGACCACACAATCCAATTGGATATCTTCTCTATCAACTTTCGATGTTATTTTCTGTGCCTACCACGTTTATCACAAGCGGCGAATCAGGGGTTCACGCCGGAGAAGGAGCGTGAGAAAGGGAGACCACATCCAAGGGAGGTCAATGGCTGCAATGTGATCGAGCGGAAATGTGGGACAAGTTATTAAAGCAGAAGAATCGAATGAAAGGGCCAATTAAAGACGAATTTTAGAAATTTAAGTCCCTGTCACCTATGCAGAGCAGGTGTTTTTCATCGCCAGAAATGGGTTAATGTCACCCACCAATGGAACATATGATTTAAAAAAATTTAGGTCCCTGTCACTTATGCAGAGCAGGGGTTTATTTACGGCAAAAATTGTAAAATGTCACCCAAGAATGTAACAGAAAAATTTGTGAAATGTATTAACCTGTCTACTAGGTAGAGCAACCTCTTCCTGGGGTTGTGGGAGAGGGAGCTTTTCATGTCTGATGGGCACACGTCATGGGCAACCTGACTTACAAACATAACATGGAACAAATCAAATTTTTTGATGTTTTAATTACATTTACAAACTAATATACACAGAAAAGAAACAGCTGTTAATGCACTCTTACACACGTCATCCTCTCACTCTCCCCAGACAATTGAAGCAATACCCACTGGCCAGTTTATCAGGATCAGAAGAATATGTTCCACTAACGAGGACTTTGAGGTCCAGTCAGATATCCTGCAACAACGCTTCCTGGAAAGAGGGTATAGCAAAAGATCAGTAAAGAGAGCGTATAATCGGGCTAAACATTCGGTGCGACAAGACCTTATTAACCACCTCCGGACCGCCTAACGCAGATGTGCGGTCCGGAGGTGGCAGCGCTGCGCACAGTCACGCATATACGCGTCATCTCGCGAGACGCGAGATGACGCGAGTATGCGCCCGCGCGTGTGCAGTTCGCGCCGGCATTTCGCACAGGAGTATTTTGTCAGCAACCTGCCAGCCAATGATCGTGGCTGGCAGGTTGCTGATTTTTAAAAAATCCAATCAAAGTGCCAGATAGCAGATCATATTTGTAAATATGATCTGTTATATGGCTGCCTGCTCCTCTGCTGGTTCTTTTCGTCGGTTGGATCCAGCAGAGGAGCAGGCTTCACAGTGAGTACACCAAACACTACACTTTAGCCCCTGATCACCCCCCTGAACCCCAATTAACCCTTTGATCACCCCTTTGATCACCCCTGTCAATCACAAGTGAAAAGAAAAAAGTGATCAGTGCAAACTGTCACTTTTTTTTTTCACTGTTATTGACCGTTAGGTTTTAGGTATAGTTTAGGTCCCTTGGTTAGGTAGTTAGCGATCAGTTAGCGCCCAGCCCACCGCACCGCAGTCCGTTATTCGCTGATTAGCGTATCGCTAATCAGCATTTGTACTTTTATAGTATCTGGAAGTGATCAAAACTGATCACGGTCAGATCTATAATAGTACTAGTGTCACTTTAGTTCGCCCTCCACCCAAAACGCAGTGTTTGCCCGATCAGGCCTGATCGGTCGCCCACACGTGCGTTCGCCCACACCCGCCCCACCGCAGTGACAAAAAAAATTTTTTTTTGATCACTGCACATTCACTTTACACGCACTGCGGCGATAAAAAAATCAGTTTTGATATTTTTTATCAACCGCAGCGGCCTCCGGTACTTCGCTAGCCTCCCCTTTGTAAGACAGGCTTGCTTTTTTTTTCTTGGGTAGTCTCAGGGAATACCCCTAAATTTAGTTGCCCACATGTCTAACAGGGGGTATTCCTCTGAAGAGGCCTACAGGCTTCTGACCCAGTCGGATGAGGAGTGGGAACCCTCATCTGATGAATCCAGCGGGTCAGAATACGAACCTGTAGAAAGCAGTGGCTCTCTGACCCAAAGTTCGGACGAGGAGGCTGAGGTCCCTGATACCACCAGGCGTACCCGGCCCCGTGTCGCTAGACCGCAGGTTGCGCAGGATCCGCTTCAAGAGCAGCAGAGTGGGGCTGGTGCTGTCGGATTACGTGGTGAGGCATACACCAGCAGCCCAGCCCTCCCTGGACCTAGTACCAGCACTGCCGTACAACCTGGTGAAGTAGCGAGCACCAGAAGGGCAGTTGAAGCTGGTACGGTGGCACGTGCAGTAGTGACCCCGTCGCAGCCACCGCAAAGACGTGCCCGTAGAGCCCCTAGAATCCCAGAGGTGCTGGCAAACCCTGATTGGCAGTCCCCAACTTCAGCCGCACCTGTAGTTTTCCCTTTCACTGCCCAGTCTGGAGTTCGGGTTGAGACAGCTCAGATCGGTTCGGCCCTGGGATTTTTTGAGCTGTTCTTGACTGCGGAGCTTTTAGACATAGTTGTGGCCGAAACAAACAGGTATGCCACACAATTTATCACCGCTAACCCGGGAAGCTTTTATGCCCAGCCTTTCCGGTGGAAACCAGTCCAAGTTTCCGAACTTAAAACTTTTCTGGGCCTCCTCCTCAACATGGGCCTGACAAAAAAGCATGAATTGCGGTCATATTGGTCCACGAACCCGATTCATCACATGCCCATGTTCTCTGCTGCCATGTCCAGGGCACGTTTTGAGGCCATCCTGCGGTTCCTGCACTTTAGTGACAACACCGCCTCCCGTCCCAGGGGCCACCCTGCTTTTGACCGGCTCCACAAAATTCGGCCCCTCATAGACCATTTCAACCAGAAATTTGCAGATATTTATACCCCAGAGCAAAACATCTGCATAGACGAGTCCCTGATACATTTTACCGGGCGCCTTGGCTTCAAACAATACATCCCAAGCAAGCGCGCCCGGTATGGGGTCAAATTGTATAAGCTCTGTGAAAGGGCCACAGGCTATACCCACAAATTTCGGGTCTATGAGGGAAAAGATCAGACCCTGGAGCCGGTCGGTTGCCCTGACTACCTGGGGAGCAGTGGGAAGACAGTTTGGGACTTGGTGTCACCCTTATTCGGCAAGGGGTACCATCTTTATGTGGACAATTTTTACACAAGTGTGGCCCTCTTTAGGCATTTGTTTCTAGAACGGATTGGCGCCTGTGGTACCGCGCGAACTAGTCGCGCGGGCTTCCCCCAATGGCTCGTTACCACCCGTCTTGCAAGGGGGCAGAGGGCCGCACTGTGTAACGAAGAACTGCTCGCGGTGAAATGGAGAGACAAGCGTGACGTTTACATGCTCTCCTCCATTCACGCAGACACGACAATACAAATTGAGCGAGCAACCCGTGTCATTGAAAAGCCCCTCTCAGTCCACGACTATAACCTCCACATGGGAGGGGTGGACTTCAATGACCAGATGTTGTCTCCGTATTTAGTTTCCCGACGCACCAGACGCTGGTATAAGAAGGTGTCTGTATATTTAATTCAATTGGCTCTGTACAATAGTTTTGTTCTCTACAGTAAGGCTGGGAGAACTGGATCCTTCCTCAAATTTCAGGAAGAGATCATCGAGAACCTCCTGTATCCAGGAGGTTCCGTGGCCCCAACCACCAGTGTAGTTAGCCGTCTACACGAGCGACATTTCCCCAATGTCGTTCCTGGTACCTCAACCCAACAGTCACCCCGAAAAAGATGTCGTGTCTGTAGCAGGAGTGGAATAAGGCGTGACACCCGCTATTTCTGTCCTGACTGTCCGGACCACCCTGCCCTATGCTTTGGAGAGTGTTTCCGGAAGTACCACTCACAGGTACACTATTAGCATAGGGACTGCATCTCACCAGGACAGGCACACAGGGCTATTAGGGCCCATTCACTCACTGCTGCTGCAAACGTCTCCTTTCACATGGGACAAAGTGCATAACGCACTTCGCCACATCTTTGGGCGATTTGCGCTTTGCACATTGACCCATGGGGAAGGAGAGGTTTGTTCTATAAAGGTAAAAAAAAAAAAAAAAAAAAAACACACCAGTAAGCAAACACGTTAATGTTCAGTTAAAAAAGTTAAAGTTTATATGTTCTGTTGCAAAGTTAATAAAATTATTGCGTTGCGGCCTGGTTTTTTCTTTTTTTTTTTTTCTTTTTTTACCTTCCAGGTGGACCAACCGATTGACTAGCTGCAGCACCGATGTGCATTCTGACAGAAGCATTGCGCTGCTGTCAGATTACACGCAAGTCGGTGTATGCGGCGCTGCAAGACGGGATTTTCTCCTCTGCAGTGACAGATACGTTTGCCGAGGCATACGAGCTGAGGAGGAGGCGGCGTTCCTATGCTTTGGCAAGCACTTTGTATATATATATAAAAAAAAATAAAAAAAATCCCGGCAATGATTTATTCATCCACATCGATTGATGTGAATGGAGAAATCTGGTTTGCCAGGGCATACGAGCTAAGTGGGTATGGATGTAGGGCGGAGCTCCTATGTCCTGGCAGACGCCTTTCCCCTCCATTTTTTTTTTTTGGCAGAGATTTTTTCATCCACATTGATCGATGCGAATGAAGAAATCTGTGCCGTTCATTTTTTTCTTTCAGCCCAGAGGCTGAACGGAAAAAAAAATCTCATTACCTGTATGCTCAATATAAGGAGAATAGCAGAAACTCCTAATGCTGGCCATACATGTAATGATTGCGGAGACCCTCAAATGCCAGGGCAGTACAAACACCCCACAACTGACCCCATTTTGGAAAGAAGACACCCCAAGGTATTTGCTGAGGGGCATATTGAGTCCATGAAAGATTTAAATTTTTGTCCTAAGTTAGTGGAAAGTGAGACTTTGTGAGGAAAAAAAAAAAATCAATTTCCGCTAACTTATGCAAAAAAAAATAAAAAATTCTATGAACTTGCCAGGCCCCTCATTGGATACCTTGGGGTGTCTTCTTTCCAAAGTGGGGTCACATGTGGGATATTTATACTGCCCTGGCTTTTTAGGGGCCCTAAAGCATGAGAAGAAGTCTGGGATCCAAATGTCTAAAAATGCCCTCCTAAAAGGAATTTGGGCCCCTTTGCGCATCTAGGCTGCAAAAAAGTGCGACACATCTGGTATCGCCGTACTCAGGAGAAGTTGGGCAATGTGTTTTGGGGTGTCATTTTACATATACCCATGCTGGGTGAGATAAACATCTTGATCAAATGCCAACTTTGTATAAAAAAAATTGGAAAAGTTGTCTTTTGCCAGGATATTTCTCTCACCCAGCATGGGTATATGTAAAATGACACCCCAAAACACATTTCCCAACTTCTCCTGAGTACGGCGATACCAGATGTGTGACACTTTTTTGCTGCCAAGGTGGGCAAAGGGGCACATATTCCAAAGTGCACCTTTCGGATTTCACCGGTCATTTTTTACAGATTTTGATTGCAAAGTACTTCTCACACATATGGGCCCCTAAATTGCCAGGGCAGTATAACTACCCCACAAGTGACCCCATTTTGGAAAGAAGACACCCCAAGGTATTCCGTGAGGGGCATGGCGAGTTCCTAGAATTTTTTATTTTTTGTCGCAAGTTAGTGGAATATGAGACTTTGTAAGGAAAAAAGAAAAAAAAATCATCATTTTCCGCTAACTTGTGACAAAAAATAAAAAATTCTAGGAACTCGCAGTGCCCCTCACGGAATACCTTGGGGTGTCTTCTTTCCAAAATGGGGTCACTTGTGGCGTAGTTATACTGCCCTGGCAATTTAGGGGCCCAAATATGTGAGAAGTACCTTGCAATCAAAATGTGTAAAAAATGGCCTGCAAAATCTGAAAGGTGCACTTTGGAATATGTGCCCCTTTGCCCACCTTGGCAGCAAAAAAGTGTGACACATCTGGTATCGCCGTACTCAGGAGAAGTTGGGGAATGTGTTTTGGGGTGTCATTTTACATATACCCATGCTGGATGAGAGAAATATCTTGGCAAAAGACAACTTTTCCCATTTTTTTTATACAAAGTTGGCATTTAACCAAGATATTTTTCTCACCCAGCATGGGTATATGTAAAATGACACCCCAAAACACATTCCCCAACTTCTCCTGAGTACGGCGATACCAGATGTGTCACACTTTTTTGCTGCCAAGGTGGGCAAAGGGGCACATATTCCAAAGTGCACCTTTTGGATTTCACCGGTCATTTTTTATACATTTTGATTGCAAAGTTCTTCTCACACATTTGGGCCCCTAAATTGCCAGGGCAGTATAACTACCCCACAAGTGACCCCATTTTGGAAAGAAGACACCCCAAGGTATTCCGTGAGGGGCATGGTGAGTTCCTAGAATTTTTAATTTTTTGTCGCAAGTTAGTGGAATATGAGACTTTGTAAGAAAAAAATAAAATAAAAAAATCATCATCATTTTCCGCTAACTTGTGACAAAAAATAAAAAGTTCTATGAACTCACTATGCCCATCAGCGAATACCTTAGGGTGTCTACTTTCCGAAATGGGGTCATTTGTGGGGGTTTTCTACTGTTTGGGCATTGTAGAACCTCAGGAATCATGACAGGTGCTCAGAAAGTCAGAGCTGTTTCAAAAAGCGGAAATTCACATTTTTGTACCATAGTTTGTAAATGCTATAACTTTTACCCAAACCATTTTTTTTTTTTGCCCAAACATTTTTGTTTTATCAAAGACATGTAGAACAATAAATTTGGCGAAAAATTTATATATGGATGTCGTTTTTTTTGCAAAATTTTACAGCTGAAAGTGAAAAATGTAATTTTTTTGCAAAAAAATCGTTACATTTTGATTAATAACAAAAAAAGTAAAAATGCCAGCAGCAATGAAATACCACCAAATGAAAGCTCTATTAGTGAGAAGAAAAGGAGGTAAAATTCATTTGTATGGTAAGTTGCATGACCGAGCGATAAACGGTGAAAGTAGTGTAGTGCCGAAGTGTAAAAAGTGCTCTGGTCATTAAGGGGGTTTCACCTAGCGGGGCTGAAGTGGTTAATCCCAAACCAAAGAAGGAAACATTTGATATGGTAAGATATATCACCCCCTATCATTCGCAGTGGCAACACTTGCGAGAAATATTGGAGAGATTTTGGCCAATACTTAGGGCGGACCCAATATTAGACAAGATATTACCTTCACATCCATCTGTTGTACCTAGGAGGGCGAAGACCCTAGGAGACCATTTGGTCAGATCCTACTATTTCCCCCAAACTCAGGGTAAAATTTTTGGCTCAAAGGGGCCTAAATGGGGCTGTTCCCCTTGTGGGAAATGCGTGGCCTGTGATAATATCTTGAGGACCACTGAATTTACGAACTCTACACAGACCAAAATGTATAAAATTACACCTCAGATTTCATGCACAACCAAAGGGGTAATCTACCATGCTACTTGTCCATGCCCAAAAATTTATGTTGGACTGACAAGCAGAGAACTAAAGGTACGAGTTCGCGAACATGTCCGAGATATCTTGAAATCAAAAGACTCCACTGATGGGGATGACCTAAAACCGATTGCGAGACATTTTAGGAATTTTCACGAAAGTGACCCCTCACTTCTGAAGGTCTGTGGGATAGACCACATAGACCTAGGTATGCGTGGCAGCAATTTAATGAAACGCCTGGCCCAATTAGAAACAAAGTGGATCTGGACTGTGGACACTACACAACCAAAAGGCCTCAATGATGCCCTGTCTTATGCCCCCTTCCTACAGTGAACATGTAGATATACATTTTAGCAAAAATATCCCTTTTATATTGCTGTTTTTCTTTTTTAACAGGTTTCATGTTCATATGTGGTTTTGTGTATCTTCCTACTGGAGAGTCTCTTTACTAATGCTGTCTTTCTACATAGAGGCTAATACATCTGTTTTCACCCCCTCACAAGGACCCTGGGCACATTCCATTGGATCTGCGCCATCAAAGATAAAATCCGAGGATGGAAATGTTATATTATGTTTCTTCTCCCTCCTTCCTCCCTCCCTTCCTTTTTTCTTATTTGACTCACGGTTTTAATATTTTTCATAATAATCATATAATTATTATATGATCATTATTTTACAAAAAAAGATCTTTTATTCATGTTTCACTCGGTTCACTTATGTATTTAAGTGACCTTTGACTCATTTTATGTATCAAATGTGTAATTGATTCACTAGTAGTATTATATATGGGTGCACTGCACCTAACACAGTATATAACTGTATTAATTATGTTACTCACTCACTTGGTTGTGACTCGCGATCATGTGATCTCCCTTTGTCAGGTTTTTACCTTTCGGTCGCCGTGCCGTTCAGGAGATTATATGATCGCGACTTACTTTATTTTATTTTTGGCACTTAAATCACCTACTCACTTTTACTATCATGTATGAAGGTATCATACCCCTTGAGGTATATAGTTGTATCATTCATGCCATTTCACTCCCTTGTTCGTGACTTGCGATCATGTGGTTTTCTCTTGTTAAGTTCCACCCTCTGGCTGCTGTGCTGTTGGAGATCATGTGATCGCGATTTGCGATCATGTGACTCATCCCCCTGACTTCGCCGGCCGCGTGACTGGCCATCACGTGACCACCGAATATCTCGGGGGATTATGACGTCACTGAAGGTCCTTGACTGGTAGGTACAGCTGCACTCGCGCGACTGGCCACGGTTCATCTGTGCCTCTCCCCCTAGAAAGACAGTGATAGGATAGCTAGCCTCATGGACACCACGTGTCTGATTAGCGTGTCCTGATTGGTGGAACACTTATTTAAGTATGACCTCTTCAGTAGGAAGACTGTACCCCCAGAGGAAGGTTTCAATCGAAACGCGCGTCGGGGTGTGCAGTCTTCCTGCGGATTTGTTACCTTTAAGATACGGTATGTGACCTCACTTTCCTTTCCGCTTGTTTGATGTTTTTCCTTGCGGTTCTGGCCTTTTGAACAAATACTTACCATGTTTTCCTGCCATCTTGTGTGGTCTGCATATGCACTTTATTATGGCATTCTGCTACAGTCGATTGAATAGAGATATATATATATATATATATATATATATATATAATCAAAGACTCACACCTGAGAGTTGCCATCCTGTTTTCTGCTTATATTACAGTTTGCACTTGCACTTTATACTTGATGATATTACTTGCACTCTCATGGATAGTGGATACCTTTTTAATATATATCTTATATCTCTTATTTAATATATATCTTATATGTTTTCCGGCTCATAGGCTTTTATGTTTAGGTCATTTGCCTCATTATATTGTTGCACTCTATAAATTCTCCCAGGATTGTACTGCACTTTTGGCATTTGTCTGTCATCTCTTTTGTATGTTTTAAATCATGTATCCAATAAAATAATATTTTTAAAGCTTAGTAGCTCTCAGTGTCCGTTTATAGGTTTCCCTGTTGATTCTGAGTTAAGCTCTTGTTAGGGGCCCTTCTTTTGCCATACTGTTGCCTCACGCAAAGAAAATTTGTAACCTATTTCTGTATCTAGGTAGAGCAGGGGCATATCACAGCCCAAAATTGGTGAATGTCACCCAACAATGTAACAGAAAAATTAGTGTAATTTATAAACCTGTCTACTAGGTAGAGCAGGGGTATATCACAGCCAAAAACTGGTCAATTTGACCCAAAAATGTAACAGACAAATTAGTGAAATTTGTTTACCTGTCTACTAGGTAGAGGAGGGGTATATCACTGCCAAAAATTGGTGAATTTCAACCGAAAATGTAACAGACAAATTAGTGAAATTTGTTTATATGTCTACTAGGTAGAGCAGGAGTATATCACAGCCAAAAATTGGTGAATTTCATCAAAAAATGTAACAGACAAATTAGTGAAATTTGTTTACCTGTCTACTAGGTAGAGCAGGGGTATATCAAAGCCAAAAAATTGTGAATTTCACCCGAAAATGTAATAGGCAAATTAGGGAAATGACATAAAATAAAAAACATACAAATTAAAAAAAATAAACTTGATTTCTGAGGTGGAGGTCCATATGGTGTAGGAGTTTGAGTAGGTAGTGGATGTAGCGGTGTAGGTGGAGGCGGCGGTGGAGGAGGACGAGGTAGCCAACACTAGTTTTTGGTTACATTTTTTATTTTATTTTTTAAATTAGGGTACACCCCAAAAGAGTGGAAAAAATAAAAAATACGACAATGAGCAATTGCGCTGCAGTATAACAATGGCTGGGTAAGGCCGGTATACATGTCTATTCTGCACAAGGTACATTGGCTGTGGACAGGCGGCTGCATTTGTCATTTGAATGAGGATTTAGTGTGTAAATTAAGAGGGCAAACCAGTCCCGTATAAAAGATATGGATCGAAGTTTGTAAGGTTTTATAAGTGTGTTATTTTAAAGGAAAAGTAATATATGAATAATGGCGTGCTTTGATGGAACACTTTTATAAATCCACAAACAATGACCAAAAGATCCGTACCACCTTTTGAAAAATAAGAGGAGCAACACCTGAATGAGGGATTTGAATCCGCAAGGATCCTATAAAAATAATTTTTTGAAGGGGATTGACTACATCTGAGGAAGGGGCAACGTTAAGCCCCGAAACGCGATTGGCTCAAGACCCCCAGATTAACCACATGAATTTGTGTTGATTATATGTTGAAACTATTCCAGGCTGTTCTTGAAAAAAGACCGCGAATGCCCTGAAAGCAACAAGGACCTAACACGCCGACTAATTTGGATCGCAGCACGAGGATACAAGGTATTGTGACTGCAGAGTGAACTTAGTGTGGGAGAAGGCAGATAAAGGCTCGGAGGACACCGGCTCTTTAGCATTACGGAGCGGTGCCCAGAGCAATTCAGGGTGACGGCAGAGGCAACCTGGGAGCAACGTTTCCAACAACACATTGGACCGCAACTTCAGCAGTTGAAAACCTCAACAGGATATCGCTGAGCAGTGAGTAATAGCGGGACGCCGCTTTAAACACTCACTGTGAACTGTTTGTTAGAGTTTCAGAAACTTTGTTTCCAAGAGGGGATTCAGACTTACCATCCAAGTAGTTATAGGGGATACATCAAGACCCCAAGCAACGATCAAACGGCTATTATATTTTTTCCAAAGCCGCATTCGTGACCCGATTGCTACATGTTGCTGATATAATACCATCATTACATGGTTGCGCTTACAGCTCTATTTATCCCTGATTATTATTCATTTTAACTTTTTATAACTCCAATTTTATTATCTCCAAGGTTGTTTATTCAATTTATATGTACTAGATCTATATACTATATGTTTTTAAGTTATTTCTTATATGTTAATAAATCGCATGTTTCCACTTATAGAGTGAGTGCCCAGTATCTTTATCTCATTGTTTTATTCCGTCAGAGGAGGGGCGAATCCTCTTTACTGTGAGCAACTCCTTTTGTTGTTTAGCCACTCCTGTGCGTCTCATACCCTTATTTACAGTCGGCTGCACTTGTCTGTGATAACGCCACCAGCAGCGCGTCTACCAGCGTGTGTTTGTACTCGCGCATCTTACGATCACGCTCCAGTGAGGGAATTAAGGACGGTACGTTGTCCTTGTAACGGGGATCCAGCAGCGTGGCCACCCAGTAATCAGCATAAGTTACAATGTGGGCAACTCGGCGGTCATTGCGGAGACACTGCATGTAATCGCTCATGTGTGCCAGGATGCCCAGAGACAATCAAAAGCTGTCCTCTGTGGGAGGTGTATCATCTGTGTCCTCTGTATCCCCCCAGCCACGCACCAGTGATAGCCATGAGCTTGTTTGGGTGCCAACCTGCTGTGAACACGGTTCCTCCTCCTTATCCTCCACCTCATCATCCTCCAGAACTGTACCCTGGCTGAACAATTGTGTACCTGCCGTTTGTGGTAGCAGGAACCCACCCTCAGAGCCACTTGTGAATGACTGGCCGGAAACCCTACGAAATGATCCCTCTTCCTCCTCCTCCTCCTGTGCCACATCCTCTTCCATCATCGCCAGAAGCGTTTTTTCAAGGAGGCATAGAAGTAGGATAGTAACGCTGAGAACAGCGTTATCGGCACTGGCCATGTTGGTGGAGTACTCGAAACAAGGAACACAGGTCTCGCATGGAGGCCCAGTCATTGGTGGTGAAGTGGTGCTGTTCTGCAGAGCGACTCACCCCTGCGTGCTGCAGCTGAAACTCCACTATCGTCTGCTGCTGCTCGCACAGTCTGGCCAGCATGTGCAAGCTGGAGTTCCACCTTGTGGGCGCCTCACATATAAAGCGGTGAGCAGGAAGGCCAAAGTTACGCTGCAGTGCTGACAGGCGAGCAGCAGCAGGATGAGTACGCCGAAGCGAGCACAGACGGCACGCACTTTCTGCAGCAGCTCTGACATATAGGGGTAATTTTTAAGGAACCTCTGCACCACCAAATTCAGCACATGTGCCAGGCAAGGGATGTGCGTCAAACCGGCTAGTCCCAGAGCTGCTACAAAATTTCACCCATTATCGCACACCACCAGGCCGGGCTTGAGGCTGACTGGCACCAACCACTCATCGGTCTGTTGTTCCATGCCCATCCACAGATCCTGCGCGGTGTGGGGTTTGTCCCCCAAACAGATACGTTTTAAAACTGCCTGCTGTCGTTTACCCCTCGCTGCGCTGAAGTTGGTGGTGAAGGTGTTACGCTGACCGGATGAGGAGGCGGTAGAGGATGAGGAAGCGGAGTAGGAGTGCAGCACGCCAGACCTGCAGGGTATTGCGATGGTGAGGTCACGGTTATGGGCAATCGAGGGTTACTCACTTTTTAGAGGAGAACCCTGGGCAGGCATGCGGGAGTGAAGGAGAGGTAGACACAAGTTCCTCTGGGGCACACTCTAGATGTAGGGACCAGACCTGATGGTGTATGAGGTGCCCTGGATGTTGCAGGTATTTTGAGTGCCTGAGGCAAGGTCCCTTTAAGGATCGTGACGCCAGTGCCTGTAACGGTGGCACACCGATTTATAGGAGTAGTAATTGAGGTACACAGCTGGTATGGTGAACCAAACGTTGCTTTTACTTGGAAAACAGTCCAACTTTATACAGACAGTTGATTATGCAGTCCCTTGAATAATATAATTCACAAGCAGATTTATTGCAGTAAGATGGCTGGTATTAATCTTGCAAGATACTTGGAGGGTACACAGTTAATGTGTCACAGTCTAGGCTGCACTATCCCCACAGCAATTCTAGCTGGCTGGATCCCAAGGCCCGGATGCCTAAATGCTGGCTTTAATCCTTGGTAATAAATCTTCCTCCCGTATTGACCCTTGCTTCTATCTTATAGTACCTTTGCCCATCAGCTTACTTCTCTGAGCTGGTTGTACTGTTCCTGTTGTGAGGGATGCTGCAGGTTTCTCCCAGGAGGTTCATCCCTACTACTGGGGTTATCTCTTCTCTGGTTGTTGGATTAATGGTCTCCAGGCAGGCTGTACTCCTTCCCTAGCCTCCTGGTGGCAACTAGAAGCCTGGACTATCTAGCTGCATGTCAGGAGGAGGCCCTCAGCATATCTCTGACTGGTGCCTTCTCACTTCTGTCTCCACAGACTCCTGACTATGACCTAACTCCTCCCTGTCTGGGCCTGGACATTTATACTAGGGGCTCCCTATCTCCTTCTAGTGTCTAGGATGTCTAACTACACCCCAATAGGCCTGCTAAGCATGTAACAGGGGTACCACCAAATGTAAAAACAAACAGAAAAATACATTAAATGCATAGATAAATATAATATCACTGTTCCTTGTGAGCAGGAGTAACACGTGACCCAATTGATCCTTGTGTAGTGCCCACTCCTACCTAGTGGGACACTACAGGAGGAGGAAGCAACAGGAGGCAAACTGAAGCGCCCTGCAATCCTCGTGGTGGAAGGACATGTGCCAAACTGCTATCTGCCTCAGGCCCAGCCGCCACTGCATTTACCCAGTGTGCTGTTAGGGAGATATAACATCCCTGACCGTGCTTACTGATCCACCTATCCGTAGTTAGGTGGACCTTGCCACAGATAGCGTTGCGCAGTGCACACCTGATTTTGTCCCCCACTTGGTTGTGCAGGGACGGGATGGCTCACCTGGAAAAGTTGTGGCGGCTGGGCACGACGTACTGTGGGACAGCCACCGCCATACGGCTTTTAAAAATCTCTGTCTCAACCAGACGGAATGACAGCATTTCAAAGGCCAGTAATTTTGAAATGCTATCATTCAGGGCCAGGGATCACGGGTGAATAGGGGGGTACTTGCTCTTCCGCTCCAGTGTTTGGGAGATGGAGAGCTGAACGCTTCCGTGGGACATTGTGGAGATGCTTGGTGACCCAGATGGTGGTGTTGCTGGCAGATCCTCTGTTTTTTACAAATCTCTCCAACACTCCCCCTGACCCTCCCTTCCATCCATCCTAATCATCTCTCCAGTACTCATTTACACATTCATACATCCATTCTCCTAGTATCCTCCAACCAGTTCATTCCATCTTTAATAAATCCATTGCCGTGTCACAGTCATGCTGTCACCCTCTCACACATAACGATATCTATGGTGCAGCGTTTCTCTCCTCTAGACTATCAGGGAAGACACCGATGAGAGGAGGATCAGTGTCTCTCTTTGATCGCTTCGCTCCCTTAGAGAGCATTGACACTGCTAACAAGCACTTGCCGTGCCGCTCAACGAAGCGGCCGACATCCCAGCGCTGTGTGACCCCACCCCCTGCCCTCCCGATATCAACCCCTGTGTTAGCTCATGCAGACCTCCCCGCTGCGCGCCCTTTACACATATGCAATGCGCAAGACTGTAGCGAGAACGCTGCAATAAACCGCTACACAAACTCCATCCACAATTGAAATAAGGTAACTATCTTCAAATGGATACACTTATATACCCACAGACTGTTCAGATATTCAAAGGTCCACTTCTCCAAAACAGTTACATACATAAAGAGGGGGAGGAGAGGAAAAGGGGAGAAAGAGAAAGGAGAAGTGAGAAAAAAGGGGAAAAGAAGGAATGAGAGAAAGGGGAAACGTGAAAGGTATATATCTGCCTTTTAGTCTATCCTAGCCAACGTTTTAAATACCTTCCCTCTCTGTTTTACATGACCGCATAGGCACCGACACGCACCATTTCTTAGAAGAAACCAGGCAGTATACACCCAGCTGCACTTAAACTAGGGTGACATAGGTACTTTTTAATACGTAAACATTTTCTGTCAAAGTGTATTAACGTATGTCAGTCTTACCAACATAATACGTCTTGTCACATTTAATTATGTACACGTTAGTTATGTGGATAATGAATTATGTATACACTATTATATATATTTTCTGATGAACTTATGTTATTGAGGTATTTACTCACTCAATCAAGTTTTTTAATTTTTACTTATTTTAATTCTTACTTATTCATCTATTTATGCACATAAGGATATACCTACAGATCTCTTTTTATATATATTTTCTTATATTCATTGATGTATTTGCCCATTTAATTAAGTGTTCTTTTTTATCTATTTATTTATTTATTTATGCAAATATATATCCATAGATCTCTATATATCAAATTCTATATATACGACTTTTATACGTACATATACATCTATTTTTTACTGTTTATTTTCTACTATATTTTCTACTATCTATGTTCCTTGTAGACTTGATAAAGGGGTCGTCGAGACCCCGAAGCGCATTGTCTCGTAATAAACTTTGTTGTATCCTGCATCGGGTTGTGGTAATGCGCCTTATGATCATCTATTAGCTGGATCACTACATCATGACAAGCTGAGATACGTGTTCCAATTTTTACCCGAGTGGCGACCTTGCCTTCTCCCCAAGGGTTCCCTGACTCATCTGGCAGCACCAACCTGTGACCTACAAATCTCACAGCCTACCTTCAATACGGTTGCATCTGATTTCGGTGCAACAAAAACAGATGAGTTTATCATATCCACCTACTTTTGAAGGAAGCTGTTGTATCTTGACTTATTAACCCTATGGCCGTAACCTTACTGTATTGTCCCGAGTTGTTTGGGTTAAGAGTGTATAACTCACTGAGATACGGCGGCTCTAGGTTTCTCGAAGAGAATCACCCACAAACAAACATGGATTACTGTGGAACATCAAATACATGAGCGGAAAAAAATAACCAACATATGGTCAACAGCCACGACTGATTCCCTTTCGAATAAAGAAACAACAATAGACCCAGCCTCCAAACAGACGATCAACTCTAATAAACTGGTGGAATTGTTCTACAAACTTGAGTCCAGTTTGAAGGAAGAGATACAGCACCACTTGGACTGGATTCTTTAGGAAACCTACTTAAAAGAATCCCTCATTCCCTCAATAGCCCTTTTCTGAATGACATAGGATTTACAAAAGACTGGAACGACTACATGTTAGAGTGCGCCAGAGGCTTGATTACACGCCTCATAAGCAAACGGGAAACTTTATGCCAAGATCTCAAACACCAAATTAAAACACACTCCGACCAGTTGTACAAACACAAAAAACATATGGACTACACCAAATATGACAGACAAATTACCAGTAGGTTATTGCAATACGAACGTGAAACAATTGAAAATAAAACATCAAAACTCAATAGAGATAGAACTGATTTTAGAACAAATAACATTCAATTTTGGCTGAGTAAAAACTTAAAAACAAGGACAGAAGCACTGGTAGAAATTACATTAGTAGTAAAAATGTTACTAATGAAAACATCACCGTTCCCAGGCCCCTTAATCCTAAACGCATCCCAACTGGGATGGCACCACACAGTCAGGCTAAACCTAGCACGGGACCTCCCTCCACAAAATCCCATAAACCACAAAGTGTACGTCCGAAAAATTACCAATATACCAGATCAAAATCCCAATGACCTTATTTTTCCCAACCCACCCCCCGGTCACACAGACACTAATGCATAAACAAACCCTATCTTCTAAAAAAGCTACGGAGCCAACCCCGTCCAGACAAGAAACCAAGCCAGCCACAACCCACACCCCGCCCAGCCAATCCAGTAAGGTTGACACCGCCGCTTCAATACTTCCACACTCTTTTTCCATCCACCCGGAATCCATCACAGGTACTCCCATATTCTTCACTCCCCCATCCATACCACCAAGAGACCGAAATTATCCCCAGTACCCATAAATCTACCCCAAGGCTGCCCCCTCAACTTTCCCCCCACCTTCTACTTTTCTGCCCAAACCACCAGTCAAGATGACACTTCCACGTTTGATGACACTCTTCTCACCATCAGGAACACAAGCAGCCCCGAGGATTTACTTGAACCCCTAGACCAAACTTACTTTACCTCTGTGTCTTTTTTTACCACTTCCGGGAACCCTGACCCCGCACGCAAGTTATGTTTTAAAACAACCTTCAGGGACCACCTCAATCAAAACCGATTTCTTCAAACAGAAAGTGGGGCAACCCCAAAAAGGCAAAAATGAAAAAATGCAGAAGAAGTGTCACCGCCAGTTCTGTGAGAAGTAAAGTTTCACATTTTAATTCTTAGTATACAGAATATCATTCATGTACATCCAGTGCAATTCATTTACATATAGTAAGTATGTGCCATATCAGATAATTCCCGAACGTTTCGGTCTGTGCGACCTTCTTCAGCGGGCTCTAGAGAGATATACAACGTGCATATGATGTAATTGCAGAAGATTTTTGAGTATAATAGACATTCTGTTAGAATTATGGGCATTTGAGTCCTAAAGGGAATATATAACGAAAAAGGGTTGTGAAGAACACAGGGGGAAGGTTAAAAAGCGAGAATCCTATTGCCCAGTTGATTGGCCGTGGGGGATATGATCTAACAGACGCCATAGTAGAAATAAAATGAGGTCCAAAGGGCTACATATCGCTAATTAAATCTTAGTCAAATATGGCTAATACAATCTGGTCTCAGTTAGTATCATGTCTAGGCGTTCTTACATACCTGTAGGCAGGGTCAGGAGGCAGGCGCTGGATGTAGGTTACCTCTGAATTTGGCGCTCTTTTAAGGTGGTTGACCGTATGGGGCGGCGCTCTGGAGTGACGTACTGAGGTCTGATACCTGTGTGGAGTGAACGCACGCGCCGGGAGTGAGCAATCGGGCCGGGGCGCTCAGTGATGACGTGACCACGTCACGTGTGTTGAGGAATAAGCGCTCGCTGTGTCTGGGCCATCGCAAGGGGGTGCGTGCGTCATTACGTCACACGTGCGCATGCGCACTCTGCCTATAGGTGCGGTGTGGGCAACAGTGTGGGCAAAAAATGAGCAAGGTGCCAAGAAGGGGGAGGGAAGCGCGGGCGAGGGTTGTTCATGTCAGATTATAGTAGTAGTGGTCTAAAGGGATAAGGGTGATTATAATACTGCAATTCTAGGTCATCGCTCAGTCTGATATATGCAATTCTGTGGTGATACGGTGTGTTGGTACATAATTCAGCATATACATCAAGGGTCAGAGTAATAGAGCATACAGATAAATACAGAAAGGAAGGTATCATGATGAGCAATGACAGATAGTAAATCAATGGAACTTATGATGTAAAAGGACAAGAATCCGGGAAAACTGCTAGCATGGGATGGGAAAGGTTAAAAAGGATTCTCGCTTTTTAACCTTCCCCCTGTGTTCTTCACACCCCTTTTTCGTTGTATATTCCCTTTAGGACTCAAACGAAACCCCCCCTTTGAATGCTCCTTTCCCCAATGCCCATAATTCTAACAGAATGTCTATTATACTCAAAAATCTTCTGTAATTACATCATATGCACGTTGTATATCTCTCTAGAGCCCGCTGAAGAAGGTCGCACAGACCGAAACGTTCGGGAATTATCTGATATGGCACATACTTACTATATGTAAATTAATTGCACTGGATGTACATGAATGATATTCTGTATAATATATAGAATTAAAATGTGAAACTTTATTTTGCAAAAAAACTTTCGGAGTGCCGTGGATTTAACTTATATTGTCTAAACCACTCTCACAGGCACCCACACTGGATCCAAGGTGTGCAGGGTACAAAATTATCTAATTATCTACTACCTGTTACTCGAGCACCCAAAGTCCAATAATACCTTTTTTTACGATGAAGAAACCTCATCGAATATTATCTCACAGATACAGTTACCAAGCGATTTCCTACAGATCCCAGCACAGGAGTGGAAGACGAGGGACCTCGTTCGCGACCAACGTCGACTCACTTCACTAGAACTACACTGCAGTACCCTTACAGAATACCACAAGTGTGGCCGCATCCTAAGGGGTCTACGATCACACCTAAGACCAACACTATTTAAAGAAGATAATGATTTCTGCGACAGATTTGAACAGATCCTGAACAAATGTTCACTAGATCTAATACTCCTCACAATTGAAAAGTTACACCAAACCATCACGGAACTAACCAAACAAATCGACACAACTGAACAACAACTACAAACCACACTACCCGCAGAAGAGTGGACATCCATTAAAGACAAGACAACGAAACAAACATTGGAGTTCAGAAAACGTACAGAAGAAACAAAGAGATATAAATTTGTAAGAGACGCCGAGGACTACAGACTGAATAAAATTTACAAGTGGCGGGATCCCAATTTTGTTGCACCAAGAGGCTATCAACAACACTACCACTCCCAAGGAGCAAGCACATCTGGCTCAGAAAGTGACAGATCAACAAAACCATCTCGTTTTTTAGGCCGTGGACGGGGCCGATACAGACCAGGCAAAGGAAGACACGCCGAGGCGGGAGAAAGAGAAGAGGACGCACGGATACAGACACGCTCCCAGGTACAACAGATAACCTAGTGATCAATATCTCCTCCGTAACACTCTCCCCAGCACAGATAACAGTACTCCAAAAAGGCCTGTCATTTTGTCCCTCCAGCCCACTTAACACCTTTCTTCTAGAACAAGAAATGCAGAGGTTCTACAGAACCATCAGATTGAAAGCCCATTTTTCTGAGTCCGTTAACCAGAGTAAGATCAATCCCCCTTCCCAAAACCCCTTATCATTAGACATGTTAGGCTCAAGAGCACATACATGCCACCTAGATCGTATCACTCCGCCGAGACCTATATCACATTCACACAAAAATCCATACAAGAAGTTCTCAACATGCACCAACAAGGCAAATTCCGCCACACGAACAATTTGTCCCCTGAAGAAATTATGGCAATTAACTCTCTCAAAATACATAAAGAAATTATCTACAAACCAGCGGACAAAGGCGGTGCCATCGTGGTAATGGATAAGTCCATGTACCTCAATGAGGTGATGTCACAACTTATAGATAAACAAACATATGAACCCATACAATCCAATCCCACATCAGCTATTACACTCAAAATTCAAAAAATACTCGACCATTACAAATCCACCCATATAATTGATGACAATACAGCAACCTTCCTTACTAAGCAACATCCCATCACCCCTGTCTTCTATATACTCCCAAAAATACACAAAAATTTACAGAACCCCCCAGGACGCCCGATTGTAGCATCCACTGATTCTATCACCTTTATCCATTTTTCTAGACCGTATACTGACACCGCTCAACAGAACCGCACAATCATTCATTCTAGACACTAATGACTTCATCACCAAACTACGGAATATTACAGTAACACCAGATACCCTACTTGCAACCATGGATGTCAATAGTTTGTACACCTCTATTTCACACGAGAAAGGCATCGAAGCCACCAAATCACTTCTAACATCACACTCACAGTTATCCATACCAGAACAAGAATTTTGTATACAACTCTTGTCATTAGTCCTTAATGAGAACCACTTCTTATTTGGCGACCAATTCTACGTACAGAAACGCGGTACCGCGATGGGGGCCAACATGGCGCCAACATGGCGCCGCCATAGGCAAATATCTACATGACTGACTTTGAAAACAAATTTGTATACACTCATTCTCTTTACCAACAGCATGCAAAAGTATGGCTGCGCTTCACAGATGACATTTTCATCATATGGGACGGACCCAAAATCCACCTAGAATCACTCTACGACTATCTTAACAACATCTACCCGGAATTAGGTTCCACAATACACATTGACAATAATGAAGTCAGCTTTTTGGACACACTAGTAAAAAAAGACACAAACAATCAGCTCCAAATTGATCTATACACAAAACCAACTGACAGGAACAGCTTACTTCACTATTCCAGTTGCCATCCCCATACCACAAAAAGAGCTATCCTACTATCACAAATCACTAGGGTCGAACGTATAGTCTTAGACTCAACAACACGCTCACTATGAGTCTCCGAAATGAGTACAAAATTCATAAACAGGGGATACCCACCGGACTTAACAAAACATAAAAGTAAACAACTATCTAAAACACTCAAGATAGATGCACCCCGCATCCCCTGTGTCACCACATACCACCCTCTCATGCCCAAGATACACAGTATAGTGCGCCAAAATTGGTCCATTCTACAAAACGCATACCCAACAGTAAAAGAATTCAAAAAAAAAAACACGGACGTGTTACAAAAGAGGCCCCAATATAAGAGGGTGGAGGGGGGGGGAAGAGGTTAGTTTTTTTTTATCTCACCCATGTTCGCCTAGTCCCCATTAACGAGCCTGGAATGGAGAGACAAACAATAAATTATAATCATGATAGTATGTGAAAGTCATTCATTCTAGACACTAATGACTTCATCACCAAACTACGGAATATTACAGTAACACCAGATACCCTACTTGCAACCATGGATGTCAATAGTTTGTACACCTCTATTTCACACGAGAAAGGCATCGAAGCCACCAAATCACTTCTAACATCACACTCACAGTTATCCATACCAGAACAAGAATTTTGTATACAACTCTTGTCATTAGTCCTTAATGAGAACCACTTCTTATTTGGCGACCAATTCTACGTACAGAAACGCGGTACCGCGATGGGGGCCAACATGGCGCCGCCATACGCAAATATCTACATGACTGACTTTAAAAACAAATTTGTATACACTCATTCTCTTTACCAACAGCATGCAAAAGTATGGCTGCGCTTCACAGATGACATTTTCATCATATGGGATGGACCCAAAATCCACCTAGAATCACTCTACGACTATCTTAACAACATCTACCCGGAATTAGGTTCCACAATACACATTGACAATAATGAAGTCAGCTTTTTGGACACACTAGTAAAAAAAGACACAAACAATCAGCTCCAATTTGATCTATACACAAAACCAACTGACAGGAACAGCTTACTTCACTATTCCAGTTGCCATCCCCATACCACAAAAAGAGCTATCCTACTATCACAAATCACTAGGGTCGAACGTATAGTCTTAGACTCAACAACACGCTCACTATGAGTCTCCGAAATGAGTACAAAATTCATAAACAGGGGATACCCACCGGACTTAACAAAACATAAAAGTAAACAACTATCTAAAACACTCAAGATAGATGCACCCCGCATCCCCTGTGTCACCACATACCACCCTCTCATGCCCAAGATACACAGTATAGTGCGCCAAAATTGGTCCATTCTACAAAACGCATACCCAACAGTAAAAGAATTCAAAAAAAAAACCACGGACGTGTTACAAAAGAGGCCCCAATATAAGAGACAAACTCATTTGAGCGGACTTCGGAGGGATCCAAAAGATCCCCAAACAACGTTTCCTGCAGAATCCTAAATATGGAACCTTCCCATGCATTGTGGTCAGTGCTCTAATATTTTGAAAGGCGATCGGATCACACATCCACGAACAGGTAAACAGTTCCACATTAAGGATTACTTCACATGTGACTCATCCTTTGTCGTTTACATGATAAAATGTCCGTGCGGCTTAGTTTACGTCGGGGAAACCACCCAACACATCCGTGATCGCATCTGTAAACATAAATCCACAATACGGACCAAACAACTACTTCTACCTCTACCGGCACACTTTGAAAAATATAAACACCAAATCGCACAACTCCGGTTCCAGGTCATCGAACAGGTACACCAACCAAGACGCGGCGGTAACAGGATTGCACTTCTACAACAAAGAGAGTCATATTGGATTCACAAACTGGACACACTTGAACCGAAAGGTCTAAATAGGGAATGTGACTTTCACATACTATCATGATTATAATTTATTGTTTGTCTCTCCGTTCCAGGCTCGTTAATGGGGACTAGGCGAACATGGGTGAGATAAAAAAAAAACTAACCTCTTCCCCCCCCCCCCCCTCCACCCTCCCTCCCTCCTATTTCCCTTTTACCCTCTCCTCCCCTCTACCTCCCCCTATCCCATCTTATCCCATCTTATCCCATGCTAGCAGTTTTTCCCGGATTCTTGTCCTTTTACATCATAAGTTCCATTGATTTACTATCTGTCATTGTTCATCATGATACCTTCCTTTCTGTATTTATCTGTATGCTCTATTACTCTGACCCTTGATGTATATGCTGAATTATGTACCAACACACCGTATCACCACAGAATTGCATATATCAGACTGAGCGATGACCTAGAATTGCAGTATTATAATCACCCTTATCCCTTTAGACCACTACTACTATAATCTGACATGAACAACCCTCGTCCGTGCTTCCCTCCCCCTTCTTGACACCTTGCTCATTTTTTGCCCACACTGTTGTCCACACCGCACCTATAGGCAGAGTGCGCATGCGCACGTGTGACGTAATGACGCACGCACCCCCTTGCGATGGCCCAGACACACGTGACATGGTCACGTCATCACTGAGCGCCCCGGCCCGATTGCTCACTCCTGGCGCGTGCGTTCACTCCACACAGGTATCAGACCTCAGTACGTCACTCCAGAGCGCCGCCCCATACGGTCAACCACCTTAAAAGAGCGCCAAATTCAGAGGTAACCTAACATCCAGCGCCTGCCTCCTGACCCTGCTAACAGGTATGTAAGAACGCCTAGACATGATACTAACTGAGACCAGATTGTATTAGCCATATTTGACTAAGATTTAATTAGCGATATGTAGCCCTTTGGACCTCATTTTATTTCTACTATGGCGTCTGTTAGATCATATCCCCCACGGCCAATCAACTGGGCAATAGGATTCTCGCTTTTTAACCTTCCCCCTGTGTTCTTCACACCCCTTTTTCGTTATATATTCCCTTTAGGACTCAAACGAACCCCCCCCCCCCCCCTCCTTTAAATGCTCCTTTCCCCAATGCCCATAATTCTAACAGAATGTCTATTATACTCAAAAATCTTCTGTAATTACATCATATGCACGTTGTATATCTCTCTAGAGCCCGCTGAAGAAGGTCGCACAGACCGAAACGTTCGGGAATTATCTGATATGGCACATACTTACTATATGTAAATGAATTGCACTGGATGTACATGAATGATATTCTGTATACTAAGAATTAAAATGTGAAACTTTATTTTGCAAAAAAACTTTCGGAGTGCCGTGGATTTAACTTATATTGTCTAAACCACTCTCACAGGCACCCACACTGGATCCAAGGTGTGCAGAGTACAAAATTATCTAACTAGTTCTGTGAGAAGGTCTGGCAGACATTCTTCTCTACATCTTGTATGACGTTCTTTGTTTTGGTTTCACTTTGTCATCTTCTTTCCTTCTCCCAGTTATCACCTATTTAGACTAATTGTCTCCCTTTATATTACCTCCCATACTGCCTCACTTTGCAGTTTATACTACTTCCTGGATGAGGTGTTCACTGCTGGAGGCTGCTGCTGCTGTTTCTTCAGATAAGTCTTTTTCCTTTATTTGTGTTTCCTTGCTGGCTTGATTCTAGGTGACCCTGACTCCCTCCGTATTAAGTGCAGGGAGCCGGTGGTCGTGTCCCCTATTATAGGGTTTTCAGGTGTCACACAGTATTAGGTACGTGGGCATGCAATCGTCTACCATAGAGACCCTTGCATGGGCATAGCAGTCAGGGAGAGCTCTAGGGGTTTTATAGGGCTCACCCATATGCTCCTTAGTTTGGGATCAAGCCAGTCGGATGTTTATTTATAAGTTCCAGCTTTCTGGAACATCATTCGTGACATTATAAACTGCCATAACCGTCTTAAGCATGGATCCGGTTTCAGCCTTGATTGACCGCATGCAAGGTCTTTCGCTGGAGGTAGCAGATCTCCGTAAAACTGTGTCTTAGTTTCAGGTGACTGGTTCTGCTGGCGTTCATGGAGTTTGTTCCGAGCCCAACATCTCGCTTCCGGATACGTTATCCGGGGGTAGTGAAAATTTTGTTCGATTTAGAGAGGCTTGCAAACTCCATTTTCACCTACTTTCCCATTCCTCTGGTGATGAGGAGCAGAGGGTGGGGATCATCATCTCGTTGCTCAGGGATAGCGCTCAGTCTTAGGCCTTTTTGCTGCCGGTGGGGGCACGGCCCCTCCAATCGGTGGATGAATTTTTTGTAGCCCTGGGGCAGATATATGATGACCCGGATCGTATTGCTCTGGCTGAATATAAACTGTGTCTTTTATGTCAGGGTAAACAGTCCGCAGAGATATATTGTTCTGAATTTCAGAGTGATGCTGCACTCCGAAGTCAATTTTGCCATGGTCTTTCGGAAGATTGAAAGATGCATTTTCTTTTCATGAGAGACCAGCCTCATTAGAGTCTGCCATGTCTCTAGCTGTTCGTATTGACAGGCGTCTTAGAGAGAGAGGAGAGACTACTCCTTCCTGTCATATTCAGCCCAAGGACAGTGGGGCTGTCTCATTCAGTGTGCAGGGGTCTAAGTCACTCTCAATCCCCTCTGAGGAGGAGGCCAGGCAGCTGGGTTTGCTTGCCTCTGATAGTAGAGGATTCAGCTCTCAGAGGAGGGTTTGTTTTTGTTGTGGGGGTATAAATCATTTGGCTAATGTTTGCCCCTCTAGAAGATTCATGGAGTTTTCTGAGGGTAATAAAACAAAAACAAAAATAAAAAACCTTCTAAAACTTTCCATTTGCTACTATTGGCAAGGTTGATGTGGAAATTGAAAGTTTGCCGTTTACTTGTAGTTCCCGTTTTCTCCTACCTGCCAGGGTGGCGCTAGACAGCAAAAACATTGTTTGTGAGATTTTTGTAGATAGCGGAGCAGCTGTAAATCTCATTGATAATCAATTTGCAATAACGCATGGTTTCCAGGTTTGCAAGGATATACCTGTTTTTGCTATCGATTCCGCTCCACTTTCTCAAAGATCGTTAAAGGGCATAGTTCACAATATTCGTTTGACTGTGGGTGACGCTCATGTTGAGGATATGTCGTGTTTCGTCCTAAGTGGACTACTTACTCCTCTCGTGTTGGGGCTACCCTGGCTCACTAAACATAACCCCACCATTGATTGGAAAGCAAGGCAAATAAATAGTTGGAGTGAGTTTTGCAGAGAGAATTGCCTCACGGCGTCTCTTTCAGAGGTTTCTACCAAGCTTGTACCATCTTTTCTCTCAGAATTTTTGGATGTGTTTTCCGAGAGTGGTGTCCAGGAGTTGCCCCCTCACCAGGAGTACGACTGCCCTATGTCACCACCAGACATCTGAGAAGCTCTGACAGATGCCTTTCAGAACCTCCTCCTTGAGCTTCCTTTGTTTTGCTTTCAGTTCCTCATCTCGTTAGCCTCTCTCAGCTGTCATGCAGTTGGACTGATTGCATCCCTTTAAATTCCTCCCCATAGTGCATCAGTGTGCGGTTTATATTTCTTCCTGGAGTGTGTGTGCATGCTGATCCTACTTCCCAGTCTTCTACAAGATAAGTGTTGTGCATTCTTTTGTGTTTTTCTGTTTGCTGGATCCCAGGTGACCCTGACTCCCTCCGTATCTAGTGTAGGGAGCCGGTGGTCGTGTCCCCTCACTATTATAGGGTGTTCAGGTGTTATACAGTCGAGGTACGAGGATATGCGATCATCTACCATTGGGATTATCGCATAGGCTGAGCAGTAAGGGAGAGAGCCAGGTCTGATGCAGGGGTCTCCCTTTTGTTCCTTAGTTTTGGATCCAGTGAGTCGTATATTCATTTTGTGTTGTCTTGTTTCCTGTACACCTTCCGTGACATTATAAACCGCCAAAACCGTCTCAAGCATGGATCCGGTTTCACTTTTGACTGAACGCTTCCAGGGTCTTTCATTGGAGGTAGCAGATCTCCGTAAGACTCTTTCTCAGTTTCAAGTGACCGGTTCAGCTTGCGTTCATGGAGTTTGTTCTGACCCTAAGATCTCGCTCCCAGATACGTTCTCTGGGGGTAGTAAGAATTTTGTGAGTTTTAGAGAGGCTTGCAAACTCCATTTTCGCCTTCTTCCCCATTCCTCTAGTGATGAGGAACGGAGGGTGGGGATCATTATATCACTGCTCAGGGGTAACGCTCAGTCGTGGGCCTTCTCGCTGCCGGTGGGGGCACGGCCCCTCCGTTCAGTGGATGAATTCTTTTTAGCCCTGGGTCAGATATATGATGATCCGGATCGTATTGCTTTGGCTGAGTCTAGACTATGTCTGTTATGCCAGGGTAAACAATCCGCAGAGATATACTGCTCAGAATTTCGGAGATGGGCAGCTGATACTGGTTGGAATGATGCTGCACTCCGAAGTCAATTTTGCCATGGTCTTTCAGAGGGATTGAAAGATGCATTTGCCTTTCATGAGAGGCCTACCTCCTTGGACTCGGCCATGTCTCGGGCCGTTCGTATTGACAGGCGTCTTAGAGAGAGAGGAGAGATCACTCCTTCCTGTCATGCTCAGTCCCCAGGAGCAGCTGGGGTTGATTGCCTCTGACAATAGAGGATTCAGCCCGCATGGGAAGGTTTGTTTTTGTTGTGGAGGTATAAATCATTTGGCAAATGTTTGTCCCTCTAGGAAATTCAGGCAGTTTTTTGGGAGTAATAAAGAAACAAAAAGGAAAAAATCCTTTAAAAATGTTCCATCTGTTAACATTGGCAGGGTTGAGGCGGAAATTGAAGGTTTTCCGTTTGCTTGTAGTTCCCGTTTTGTCCTGCCTGCCAGGGTGGCGCTAGAGAGCAGCTGTCACTCTCATTGATAATCAATTTGCGATAACTCATGGTTTCCAGGTATGCACTTTGGGAAAGGATATTCCTGTTTTTGCTATTGATTCCGCTCCACTTTCTCAGAAATCCTTAAAGGGCATAGTTCACAATATCCGTTTAATTGTGAGTGATGCTCATGTTGAGGATGTGTCATGTTTCGTCCTTAGCGGATTGCCTACTCCTCTAGTGTTGGGGCTACCCTGGCTCACTAAACATAACCCCACCATTGATTGGCAAGCGAGGCAAATAAATGGTTGGAGTGACTTTTGCAGAGAGTTTCTGAGGTTTCTACTAAGACTGTACCATCTTTTCTCTCAGAATTTTCGGATGTCTTCTCTGAGAGTGGAGTTCAGGATTTGCCCCCGCACAGGGAGTACGATTGCCCTATTAATCTCATCCCAGGCACCAAGCTGCCCAAATCTCGTTTATACAATCTCTCCCAACCTGAAAGGGTCGCTATGCGTGCTTATATCTCTGAGAGTCTGAGAAAAGGACACATACGACCCTCGAAGTCACCTGTTGCCGCTGTTTTTTTCTTTGTTAAGAAAAAAAATGGTTCTTTAAGACCTTGTCTGGATTTCAGGGAGCTGAACAGTATCACAATTCGTGACCCTTATCCACTTCCTCTGATTCCGGACCTGTTTAAGCAGATTGTTGGGGCTAAAGTTTTTTCCAAATTAGATCTAAGAGGGGCATACAACCTGGTCAGAGTCAGAGAAGGAGACGAATGGAAGACGGCCTTCAATACCCCTGAGGGCCATTTTGAGAATTTGGTTATGCCTTTTGGTTTGATGAATGCTCCAGCCGTTTTTCAGCATTTTGTGAACAGCATTTTTTATAATTTAATGGGAAAATTTGTATTAGTGTATTTGGATGACATTTTGATTTTTTTCTCCTGATTTCAGAACTCATAAGGAACACTTACGTCAGGTCTTGCTCATCCTGTGGGAGAATAAATTGTACGCGAAACTGGAAAAATGTGTGTTTGCGGTTCCAGAAATTCAATTTCTGGGGTTTCTTCTCTCCGCTTCTGGTTTTCGCATGGACCCCGAGAAGGTCCGCGCTGTGCTTGAGTGGGAACTTCCTGAGAATCAGAAGGCGCTGATGCGTTTTTTGGGCTTTGGCAATTATTACAGGAAGTTTATTTTGAATTATTCCTCTGTTGTTAAACCACTCATTGATATGACCAGAAAGGGGGTAGATTTTTCTTCCTGGTCGGTAGAGGAGCGTAAGGCCTTTTCTAATATCAAGGAGAGTTTTGCTTCCGCTCCCATCTTGGTACAACCTGATATTTCTCTACCCTTCATAGTTGAGGTTGATGCTTCTGAGGTGGGTGTGGGTGCGGTCTTGTCTCAGGGTTCCTCTCCTGCCAAATGGCGACCGTGTGCCTTTTTCTCGAAGAAACTCTCCTCCGCAGAGAGAAATTACGATGTGGGAGATAGGGAGTTGTTGGCCATCAAGTTGGCTTTTGAGGAATGGCGCCATTGGCTAGAGGGAGCCAGACACCCTATTACCATGTTTACTGACCATAAAAATCAGGCCTACTTGGAGTCAGCCAAGCGTCTGAACCCGAGACAGGCCAGATGGTCTTTGTTCTTTTCAAGGTTTAATTTTGTTGTCACGTTCCGCCCTGGGGTTAAGAATGTGAAGGCAGATGCCCTGTCACGTTGTTTTCCGGGAGGTAGGAATTTTGAAGACCCGGGTCCCATTTTGGCTGAAGGTGTGGTGGTCTTTGCTCTTTATCCTGAATTGGAGGCAGAGGTGCAGGTAGCCCAGTCAGAGGCTCCTGATCTTTGCCCTCCTGGGAGGTTGTTTGTGCCTCTCGCTTTAAGACACAAGATTTTTAAGGAACACCACGATACGGTCCTTGCTGGGCACCCGGGGGCAAGAGCCACAGTGGATCTCATCGCTCGGAGATTCTGGTGGTCGGCGCTTCGTAAGTCGGTTGAGGGTTTTGTGGCAGCCTGCGAGACCTGCGCTCGTGCCAAAGTCCCTCATTCACGGCCATCAGGTCCTCTCCTTCCCTTACCTATTCCTTCCCGTCCTTGGACACATCTGTCCATGGACTTCATAACGGACCTGCCTCGTTCCTCGGGGAAGACTGTGATTCTGGTGGTGGTGGACCGTTTTAGCAAAATGGTGCATTTCATCCCTTTTCCTGGCTTGCCCAATGCTAAGACGCTGGTGCAGGCATTTATTGATCACATTGTCAAATTGCATGGTATTCCTTCAGACATAGTCTCTGATAGGGGCACGCAGTTTGTTTCCAGATTCTGGAAGGCTTTCTGTTCTCGCTTGGGGGTTCGGTTGTCATTCTCTTCTGCTTTCCATTCGCAGTCGAATGGCCAGACAGAGCACGTCAATCAGAATCTAGAGACATATCTGTGCTGTTTTGTGGCGGAGAATCAGGAGGATTGGTGTTCTTTTTTGTCCCTTGCTGAGTTTGCTTTAAATAACCGTCGTCAGGAGTCCTCTGATAAGTCACCATTTTTTGGTGCATATGGGTTTCATCCGCAGTTTGGGACATTCTCGGGAGAGGGGTCTTCTGGTTTACCTGATGAGGACAGATTCTCCTCGTCATTTATTTGGCAAAAGATTCAAGATAATCTAAAGAGCATGAGTGAGAGATATAAGCGTGTGGCGGATAAGAGACGTGTGCCTGGTCCGGACCTGAATGTTGGTGATCTGGTGTGGTTGTCTACTAAGAATATCAAATTGAAGGTTCCCTCCTGGAAGTTGGGTCCTAAGTTTATTGGGCCTTACAAAGTCTTGTCTGTCATCAATCCTGTTGCCTACCGTCTTGATCTTCCTCAGACTTGGAAGATCCATAATGTTTTTCATAAGTCCTTATTAAAACCTTATGTCCAACCCATTGTACCCTCGTCTTTGCCTCCTCCTCCGATTATGGTTGATGGTAATCTTGAATTTCAGGTCTCTAGGATTGTGGATTCTCGTGTTTTCCGCGGTTCTCTCCAGTACCTCGTTCATTGGGAGGGTTATGGTCCTGAGGAGAGGATGTGGGTCCCAGTGACGGACATTAAGGCCACTCGTCTCATCAGGGCTTTCCATAGGTCCCATCTTGAGAAGGTGGGCTCTGAGTGTCCGGAGTCCACTCGTAGAAGGAGGGGTACTGTCACCACCAGACATCTGAGAAGCTCTGACAGATGCCTTTCAGAACCTCCTCCTTGAGCTTCCTTTGTTTTGCTTTCAGTTCCTCATCTCGTTAGCCTCTCTCAGCTGTCATGTAGTTGGACTGAATGCATCCCTTTAAATTCCTCCCTATAGTGCATCAGTGTGCGGTTTATATTTCTTCCTGGAGTGTGTGTGCATGCTGATCCTACTTCCCAGTCTTCTACAAGATAAGTGTTGTGCATTCTTTTGTGTTTTTCTGTTTGCTGGATCCCAGGTGACCCTGACTCCCTCCGTATCTAGTGTAGGGAGCCGGTGGTCGTGTCCCCTCACTATTATAGGGTGTTCAGGTGTTATACAGT
The DNA here is from genome assembly GCF_014858855.1 of Bufo gargarizans. Lineage (NCBI taxonomy): Eukaryota > Metazoa > Chordata > Amphibia > Anura > Bufonidae > Bufo > Bufo gargarizans. The sequence continues at coordinate 633,801,181 of NC_058080.1, read as the reverse complement.
CGAGGTACGAGGATATGCGATCATCTACCATTGGGATTATCGCATAGGCTGAGCAGTAAGGGAGAGAGCCAGGTCTGATGCAGGGGTCTCACTTTTGTTCCTTAGTTTTGGATCCAGTGAGTCATATATTCATTTTGTGTTGTCTTGTTTCCTGTACACCTTCCGTGACACCCTATTAATCTCATCCCATGCGCCAATCTGCCAAAATCACGTTTATATAATCTCTCCCAACCTGAATGAGTTGCTATGCGTAATTATATCTCTGAGAGCCCGAGAAAGGGACACACGCTGTTTTATTTTGTTAAGAAAAAAGATGGTTCTTTAAGACCTTGTCTGGATTTCAGGGAGCTGAACTGTATCACAATTCGTGACCCATATCCGCTTCCTCTGATCCCGGACCTGTTTAACCAGATTGTTGGGGCTAAAGTGTTTTCTAAGTTGGATTTAAGAGGGGCATACAACCTAAACAGGATCAGGGAAGGAGACGAATGGAAGACGGCCTTCAATACCCCTGAGGGTCATTTCGAGAATTTGGTTATGCCCTTTGGTTTGATGAATGCTCCGGCCGTCTTCCAACATTTTGTGAACAGCATTTTTTATCATTTAATGGGGAAATTTGTACTAGTGTATCTAGATGACATTTAGTTTTTTTCTCCTGATTTCAAAACTCATAAGGACCACCTACGTCAGGTTTTGCTCATCTTGCGGGAGAATAAATTGTATGCTAAACTGGAAAAATGTGTGTTTGCGGTTCCGTTGATTCAATTTCTTGCTTTTCTTCTCTCCGTGTCACGGATGGTGTTACAGAAAACTAGAACGCACAAATGAAGATCCGACTGACTTGATCCAAAACTAAGGAACAGGAGGGTAAGCCCTGTAAGAGCCCTAGCTCTCTCCCTTACTGCTCAGCCTATGCAAAAATCTCAATGGTAGAAAATTGCATACCCTCTTTCCTCGACTGTATAACACCTGAACACCCTATAATAGTGAGGGGACACGACCACCGGCTCCCTACACTTATTTCGGATGGAGTTAGGGTCACCTAGGATCAAGCAAACATATATAAAGAAAACAGACTTATCTTGTGGATGCAGTAGTAACAGCTTCTAGAATCAGCACACTCCAGGAAGTTGTATAAACCGCAAAGTGATGCAGTATGGGAGGGGATTTAAAGGGATGCAATCAGTGCCACTAGATGACAGCTGAGAGAGGGAAACGAGATGACAAAACAAAAGAACCTCAGGCAGGAGGTTCTGAAGAACATCTGTCAGAGCTTCTCAGATGTCTGGCGATGACACTCCGCTTCTGGTTTTTCGCATGGACCCTGAGAAGATCCACGCTGTGTTTGATTGGGAGCTTCCTGAGAATCAAAAGGCGCTAATGCGTTTTTTGGGTTTTGCCAAATATTATAGAAAGTTCATTTTGAATTATTCCTCTGTTATTAAGCCACTCACTGATATGACTAAAAAGGGGGTAGATTTTTCCTTTGGTCAGTAGATGCGCTTAAAGCCTTTTCTAGTATCAAGGAGAGTTTTGCTTCCGCTCCCATTTTGGTACAACCTGATGTCTCTCTACCTTTTATTTTTGAGGTGGATGCTTCTGAGGTGGGTGTGGGTGCGGTCTTATCTCAGGGTCCCTCTCCTGCCAAATGGTGACTGTGTGCCTTTTTCTCAAGGAAACTCTCCTCTGCAGAGAGAAATTATGATGATGTGGGAGATAGGGAGTTGTTTGCCATCAAATTTGCTTTTGAGGAATGGCGCCATTGGTTAGAGGGAGGCGGACACCCTATTACCGTGTTTACCGACCATAAGAATCTGGCCTACTTGGAATCGGCCAAGCGTCTGAACCCGAGACAGGCCAGATGCTCTTTGTTCTTCTCTAGGTTTAATTTTGTTGTCACGTTCCGCCAAGGTGTTAAAAATGTGAAGGCGGATGCCCTGTCACGTTGTTTTCCGGGAGGGGGGAACTTTGAAGACCCGGGTCCTATTTTGGCTGAAGAAGTGGTCGTCTCTGCTCTTAAGGCTCTATTCACATGTCCGCAACGTGTTTTGCGGATACATGGAGCCATGGATCCGCAAAACACGGAAAGCAGCAATGTGCGTTCCGCATTTTGCAGACCACACATTGCCGGCACTAATAGAATATGCCTGTTCTTGTCCGCAATTGCAGAGGCTCCTGATCTTTGTCCTCCTGGAAGGTTGTTTGTGCCTCTCACTTTACAACACAAGGATTTTAAGGAGCACCACAATACGGTCCTTGCTGGGCACCCGGGGAGTAGAGCCACAGTGGATCTCATTGCTCAGAAATTCTGGTGGCCGGCTCTTCGTAAGATGGTTGAGGGTTTTGTGGCAGCCTGCGAGACCTGCGCTCGTGCCAAGGTCCCTTATTCACGGCCATCGGGTTCTCTCCTCCCGTTACCCATTCCTTCCCGTCCTCGGACGCATCTGTCAATGAACTTCATTACGGACCTGCCTCGTTCCTCGGGGAAGACTGTGATTTTGGTGGTAGTGGACAGTTTTAGCAAAATGGCGCATTTCATTCCCTTTCCTGGGTTACCCAATGCTAAGACGTTGGCGCAAACGTTTGTTGATCACATTGTTAAATTGCATGGCATTCCTTCAGACATCATTTCTGATAGGGCCACGCAATTTGTTTCCAGATTCTGGAAGGCCTTCTGTTCTCGCTTGAGGATTCGGTTGTTGTTCTCTTCTGCTTTTCACCCGTAGTCGAATGGTCAGACCGAACGCGTCAATCAGAATCTGGAGACATATCTGCGCTGTTTTGTGGCGGAGAATCAGGAGGATTGGTATTCTTTTTTTTCCCTTGCTGAGTTTGCTTTAAATAGCCAGGAGTCCTCTGATAAGTCACCATTTTTTGGTGCATATGGCTTTCATCCGCAGTTTGGGACATTCTCTGGAGAGGGGTCTTCTGGTTTACCTGATGAGGAAAGATTCTCCTCGTCTTTGTCATTTATTTGGCAAAAGATTCAGGGTAATCTGAAGAGGATGAGTGAGAGATAAAAGCGTGTGGCGGATAAGAGACGTGTGCCTGGTCCGGACCTGAATGTGGGTGATCTGGTGTGGTTGTCTACAAAGAATATCAAACTGAAGGTTCCCTCCTGGAAGTTGGGTCCTAAGTTTATTGGGCCTTACAAGATCTTGTCCGTCATAAATCCCGTTGCCTTCCGTCTTGATCTTCCTCAGACTTGGAAGATCCATAATTTTTTTTACAGGTCCCTATTAAAACCTTATGTCCAACCCACTGTACCCTCCTCTTTGCCTCCTCCTCCGATTGTTGTTGATGGTAATATTGAATTTCATGTCTCTAGGATTGTGGATTCTCGCATTATCTGCGGTTCTCTCCAGTACCTTGTTCGTTGGGAGGGTTAAGGTCTTGAGGAGACGATGTGGGTCCCAGTGGTGGACATTAAGGCCACTCGTCTCATCAGGGCTTTCCATAGGTCTCATCCTGAGAAGGTGGGCTCTGAGTGTCCAGAGTCCACCCGTAGAGGGAGGGGTACTGTCACCGCCAGTTCTGTGAGAAGGTCTGGCAGACATTCTTCTCTACCTCTTGCATGACGTTCTTTGTTTTGGTTTCACTTTGTCATCTCTTTTCCTTCTCCCAGGTATCACCTATTTAGACTAATTGTCTCCCTTTATATTACCTCCCATACTGCCTCACTTTGCGGTTTATACTACTTCCTGGATTAGGTGTTCACTGCTGGAGGCTGCTGCTGCTGTTTCTTTAGATAAGTCTTTTTCCTTTGTGTTCCCTTGCTGGCTTGATTCTAGGTGACCCTGACTCCGTACTTTTTAAGTGCAGGGAGACAGTGGTCGTGTCCCCTCACTATTATAAGGTTTTCAGGTGTCACACAGTATTAGGTACGTGGGCATGCAATCGTCTACCATAGAGACCCTTGCATGGGCATAGCAGTCAGGGAGAGCTCTAGGGGTTTTATAGGGCTCACCCATATGCTCCTTAGTTCGGGATCAAGCCAGTCGGATGTTTATTTATAAGTTTCAGCTTTCTGCAACATCATCCGTGATAAGAAGCCAGAGAGGAGCTATTAAAAACCGATACAAGACAAGAAATAGAACAGACAACACAAAAAAAAACCTCAAGATCAACAAAACCCCAATAGGAAACAAAACCTTACAAGAATGAAGATTTTTGACCTCTCGAAATCTAACCTAACCACCGCACAAATGACCCTACTCGAAAGAGGGCTTTCTTTTTGTCTGGCCGAGAAGTTTAATGAGTTCCAACTCTTGTCGACCTGAATAGTTTTATTAGAAGTATCACACTACAGACACACTTCGCCATTAAAGTGAAACAAGTCACTAAAAACAAAGAGAACGATGATCTAGGAACCTCGGACCCCACCACTACGACGCACACCAATCTCAAACCGAAATCCCTATTTAACCCAACCCACCATAAAGGAAACCATATAGACATTTTTTTCTCTCTAGGTTCGGACGAGGTCAGGAACATTAACAGCATTGTAAGGATCAAATCTAATCTCAGCCTAGAGGAGAAAAAAGCGCTAAAAGAACTCAGCAATGACAAACAAGTGGCCTTCAGAAGCGCAGATAAGGGAGGTGGAATTGTTATACAAAAAAGAGAAGACTACATCTCGGAAGCACATAGGATCCTAGGAGACCTTTCGTACTATGAACCCCTCCCCTATAACCCCCTCAAAGTATGCAAAGGAATTGGAAATACTATTAAAACAAGCAGAAGAAGACCACGTCCTCAACAAAAAGGAGAAAGAATTTATAACCATCGACTTGGCGATCTTTTATCACCTCCCCAAAGTACATAAGGACACAAACAATCCTCCTGGAAGACCTATAATTTTAGGCATTAACTCACTAACAAGTAACTTCACACTATGTGGACATTTTTTTTACAAAAACATGTCATCGACCTCTGCTCCTACTTAAAGGGGTTGTCCCACTTTGCTTTTTTAATCTTGCCAGCAGTAGATGTCCTGATAACTTCCTGATTTGGCTCCTGTAGTTGAGTGAAGGCCGGCCACGCCTCCTCATGACTCACCCTGAGAGCTCAGTCCTTGCGTGCTCGTTCATGTGGATGAGTCATCCACATGGAGCCGTATGTGAGGTCCCGCCCCCCCCAGTATAATAAACATTGAGTGCGGCCCGCCCCAGTATGATATACATTGAGTGCGCCCCCCCCAGTATAATATACATTGAGTGCGGCCACCCCCCCCAGTATAATATACATTGAGTGCGCCCCTCCCCCCCCCAGTATAATATACATTGAGTGCGGCCACCCCCCCCCCCAAGTATAATATAAATTGAGTGCGGCCACCCCCCCCCCCCCCAGTATAATATACATTGAGTGCGGCCACCCCCCCCCAGTATAATATACATTGAGTGCGGCCACCCCCCCCCCCAGTATAATATACATTGAGTGCGGCCCCCTCCCAGTATAATAAACATTGGTGGCGCAGTGGGAAGTGCCAATGAGGGTTAAAAAAATAAATAAAAAATTAACTAACCTCCACCTATTGATCGCGCAGCTGCCGGTCTCCTGTTCTTGCTTCAGGACCTGTGGTGACATCACTGAGCTAATCACATGGTCCATTACCATGGTGATGGATCATATGATGTACCATGTGATGACCACAGTGATGTCACCACAGGTCCTTTCACAGGTCCTAAAGAAAGACCAGGAGACCGGCATCTACGCGATCAATTGGAGGAGGTGAGTTAATTTTTTATTTATTTTTTTAACCCTCATTGGCACTTCCCACTGCGCCACCAATGTTTATTATACTGGGAGGGGGCCGCACTCAATGTATATTATACTGGGGGGGGTGGCCGCACTCAATGTATATTATACTGGGGGGGTGGCCGTACTCAATGTATATTATACTGGGGGGGGGGGGGTGGCCGCACTCAATGTATATTATACTGGGGGGGGTGGCCGCACTCAAAGTATATTATACTGGGGGGGGCTTACTGCGCCACCAATGTTAATACAAATGCAGGAGATGGGTGCCGGAGTGTCGGCACCCGACCTCTACGATAGGGGGCTGCGATCAGCGGCAGTTAACCGCTAAGGTCCCGCTCCCTGTCATAGAGGCCGGGTGCCGGCTATTTGATTCCGGCACCCGCCTCCTGTATTTGCGCATGCGCGGACGTGCGCGGACGTGCGACGTGCGCGTAGGAATGGAGAGGCGGCCCGAGTACTTGTTCAGCTGTTGTGCGCAGGCGCGGCACAGCGATGCGGCCGGATGAAAGAGGCCGTATCCATGGGATACAGAAAACAACAAAGGAATCGCTTTACATGATTTTTTGAATGAAAGGTAGCTTTTGGATAATAACATGGATAGGAAGATATGTTGTGTGGAGGTAAATAGATTAGATAAAACCTATTTTATGAAGTGGGACAACCCCTTTAAGGGATTCCTCCCAACTCATTTCACTACTCAAAGACACCAACTGGGACCCCTCATATCGCTGGCTTACATTGGACGTTGCCTCTCTTTATTCAAATATTCCACAAAAGGCAGGCATTAATACATCCAACTACTATATAGACACCGACGACCAATTGTCCCCCAAACATAAGATTTTCATCAGTGAAGCGATTAGGTTCATTCTGACACATAACGTCTACAAACAGCAGAAAGGAACCGCGATGGGGACGCGTTTCGCGCCAAGCTTCGCAAATCTCTATATGGGTCGTTTTGAGGAGGAATTAATCTATTACTAACATGAATGGAGTAACAAGATTGTGTTTTATAAACGCTATATATCGATGACTTGATCATCATATGGAAGGGAAATAATGAGGAAGTCGAGGCCTTCGTGTCTTACCTGAACTCCAACGATTGGAACCTTAATTTTACAGTTAATAGCTCAACAACTTCAATTGAATATTTGGACCTCCTGCTATACACTAATGATAAAACTATCCTGACCAAAACATTTTTTTAAAAGGTGGATGGAAATAACTACAGTAAGTGGAAAAAGAACGTACCGTATTTTTCGCCCTATAAGACGCACCGGCCCATAAGACGCACCTAGGTTTTTGGGGAGGAAAATAAGAAAAAAATTATTTTTAGCTTTTGGTGGGTTTGGAACTAATGGTGGTCTGTGGGTGGGGATCTGTGAAGGACACCGTTATGGGGGGATCTGTGGATGACGGACACTGTTATGGGGGATCTGTGGATGACGGACACTGTTATGGGGGGGATCTGTGGATGACGGACACTGTTATGGGGGGATCTGTGGATGACGGACACTGTTATGGGGGGATCTGTGGATGACGGACACTGTTAAGGGGGGGATCTGTGGATGACGGACACTGTTATGGGGGGGATCTGTGGATGACTGACACACTGTTACAGGGGGGGGATCTGTGGATGGCACTGTTATAGGGGGGGATCTGTGGATGGCACTGTTACAGGGGGGGGATCTGTGGATGGCACTGTTACAGGGGGGGATCTGTGGATGGCACTGTTACAGGGGGTGGGGGATCTGTGGATGGCACTGTTACAGGGGGGGGATCTGTGGATGGCACTGTTACAGGGGGGATCTGTGGATGGCACTGTTATATATGTGCCATCCACAGCCCCCCAGCCCAAAACAGTGGCATCCACAGCCCCCCAGCCCATAACAGTGGCATCCACAGACACCCCCCCCTTAACTGTGCCATCCACAGATCAGCTCACCCACCCGCCACCGCCCCCGCCTCTGCCGCCCCCAGTGCTAATATTACATGTCTTATTCGATTAAAATATATTAGATATGCCCCCTCACTCCTATATTGCTAATTGTACCTTACATCCTATTCCTAGCTTCTGTAATGCAGGCCGGGCGGCCGGCGCGTCACTCGCTGACGTCACTTGCCTGCGCCGCCTGCTTCATTCATAAAGTAGGCGGCGCAGGCACGTGACATCAGGGAGTCACGCTGCCGCCCGCCCGTCCTGCATTACAGAAGCTAGGAATAGGATTTAAGGTACAATTAGCAATATAGGAGTGAGGGGGCATATCTAATACATTTTAATCGAATAAGACATTTAATATTAGTATATCGGAGCGGCGGGGCGGGGCTATAGTACATTGATTGCACCGCCCCGCCGCTATTCCCGGCCCCAGCTCCTCCTCCAGTCCCTCCCCCGGCCCCAGCGTACGCTACATCGCATCCAGCGATGTTAAATTGTCCGCATTCACCCCATAAGACGCAGGGGCGTTTCCCCCCCGATTTTTTTGGGGGGAAAAGTGCGTCTTATGGGGCGAAAAATACGGTACCCTTTAGCCAATTCAAACGAATACGTCGGAACTGCTCAACTACAACTGACTTCACAACACAAAGCAAAATACTAAGATCTAGATTCCAAAATAAAAAAAATACCCAAACGGGATCATAAATGGGGCCTTTGAACATGCAAAGAACCTCACTCAAAGTGAATGCCTCGAGACTAAAACGAAACTAAAAGGATTAGAGGAGTCAAAGAAGTACAGACCCTCGTTCATTACCACCTACAATCCGAATCACGCCAAGTTAAGGAACATTCTAACAAAACATTGGCACATTCTGAAAAACGACCCCTATCTTAGACACAATATTCCACAAAAACCACGGATTACATTCAGGAAAGCGAGGACCTTGAAGAATGTACTGGCCCCTAGCAAGTTGAAACAAAAAGAGCCCCCCCCAAAAAAACGATGTGCATTCTGATACTGTGGGCAGTTATAAATGCAATCACACCCTGTATAAGTGCTGTAAGAGTATACCCCATTATTTAGAAGCAAGAGTTCCACATCAAAAGTTTTGTTAACTGCTCCTCATCGTATGTAATCTACCTTCTGGAATGTGAGTGTGGACTACAATATGTTCATCATCTGTTATTTGATAAAGGCACACACTTGTGCCGAAACGCGCGTCACAAATGGGTGATGAATAAAGAAGTTATCTTTCAGCAAAGAAACTACGGAGTGCTGGTCTTTCTATTACAATATGTAGGTTGCACGATGCAAACACTCAGAGAACTCCAATTGAACAGATCGACGTAAACTGCTCGGAGAGATATAGGACACTATTTTCATAGTATTTTATAGTATTTTATTTTATTTTTCCCTCCATACTATTCCCGTATTATTTATCTTCTCTTTCCCCCCCCTTTTTTTTTCTATTTTTTCCTTCTTCTAATTCCCCCTTCTTTCTGCCTTTTATCATTGCAGATTTTTGTTTGTACCTTTTAGTCGCAAGCTCCCAGCCTTACAACCTAACCCCAGATTCATTCTATTATACTTGGTTTTAATTAATCATATTCTCCTCAATACTATACCGGAGTAGTATCATCACCAATTACATTTATTTATTCAACTATTCATTTATCTCATTATATTTATATCCATGTTTAATATTATTACCTTTCCCGTATAATTCGACCTCCCTAGTCTTTATCCCCCAAAAAATGTTTTACCAATCTCTCCAACACTCCCCCTGACCCTCCCTTCCATCCATCCTAATCATCTCTCCAGTACTCATTTACACATTCATACATCCATTCTCCTAGTATCCTCCAACCAGTTCATTCCATCTTTAATAAATCCATTGCCGTGTCACAGTCATGCTGTCACCCTCTCACACATAACGATATCTATGGTGCAGCGCTTCTCTCCTCTAGACTATCAGGGAAGACACCGATGAGAGGAGGATCAGTGTCTCTCTTTGATCGCTTCGCTCCCTTAGAGAGCATTGACACTGCTAACAAGCACTTGCCATGCCGCTCAACAGCTCTCTAGGACGTACCGTTCCTGAGATAATCCCAAAAAATGACCTGCATTAGCCAATACAAGCCTGCAAGTCTTTCTCTTCATATCCCAACTGCTATACACACAGTCAATAGTCACCATCCAGGCAAGGGAGCATTCAATCGGTCGATTGAAAAATCCTATGCTGACGTCTCTGGACCTCTGTCCGTTCGATCTGCCCGGCCGCTTGTGAAGACTCTGTCAGGATCCCTTTTGCATTTTTCCAGAGAAGTTCTGTAAGTACATTTGTCCTGCAGGCGTGCACCGTGTCCGACCCGATAGCATGGAAGGCAGCGCAATGACTTCCTTAGGCATCGGCGCTGCCTTCCGGTGACGACAAAAAGTACAACAGCAAGCGATCAAAAAGGCATATGCGCACCAAAACAGTACCAATCTAACCGTCACCTAATCCAGCAAAAAATGAGCCCCTACCTGAGACAGTCACTCAAAAAATATAAAAAACTATGGCTCAGAATATCGAGACAATAAAACATCAATTGTTTTGTTTCAAAAATGATATTATTGTGTAAAACTCACATAAATAAAAAAAGTATACATATTAGGTATCGCCTCATCCGTAATAACATGCTTTATTAAAATATCACATGACCTAACCCCTCAGACCTAACCCCTCAGGTAAATACCATTAAAAAAAAGTGTAAAAAAAGTAATTTTTGGTCACCTTACATCACAAAAAGTGTAATAGCAAGCAATCAAAAAGTCATACGCACCCCAAAATAGTGCCAATCAAACCAACATCTCATCCCGCAAAAATCATACCCTACCCAAGATAATCGCCCAAAAAGTGATAAAAATATGGCTCTCAGACTATGGAAACACTAAAACATTTTTTTTTTGATGAAATCATTGTGTAAAACTTGCATAAATAAAAAAAGTATACATATTAGGTATCACCGCGTACGTAATAACATGCTCTATAAAAATATCACATGACCTAACCCCTCAGGTGAACACCGTAAAAAAATAAAAATAATAAAAATGTGCAAAAAAGCAATTTTTTGTCACCTTACATCACAAAAAGTGTAATAGCAAGTGATCAAAAAGTCATACGCACCCCAAAATAGTGCCAATCAAACCGTCATCTCATCCCGCAAAAATCATACCCTACCCAAGATAATCGCCCAAAAACTGAAAAGAAACTATGGCTCAGAATATGGAGACACTAAAACATAATTTTTTCGTTTTAAAAAAGCTGTTATTGTGTAAAACTTACATAAATTAAAAAAGTATACATATTAGGTATCGCCGCATCCGTATCGATCGTCTCTATAAAATTATCACTTTACCTAACCCCTCAGGTGAACACCATAAAAAATAAAAAATAAAAACTGTGCTAAACAAAAAAAAATTGTCACCTTACATCACAAAAAGTGTAATAGCAAGCGATCAAAATGTCACATGCATTCCAAAATAGTGCCAATCAAACGACATCTCATTCCACAAAAAATGAGACCCTACATAAGATAATCGCCCCCCCCCCCCCAAAAAAAATGGCTCTCAGAATATGGAGACAGTAAAACATGATATTTTTTTTGTTTCAAAAATGATATTATTGTGTAAAACTTACATAAATAAATAAAAAGTATATATATAAGGTATTGCCGCGTCCGTATCGACTGGCTCTATAAACATATCACATTACCTAACCCCTCAGATGAACACCGTAAAAAATAAAAACTGTGCTAAATAAACCATTTTTTGTCACCTTACATCCCAAAAAGTGTAATAGCAAGCGATCAAAAGGTCACACGCACCCCCAAAATAGTGCCAATCAAACCGTCATCTCATCCCGCAAAAATCATGCTCTACCCAAGATAATTGCCCAAAAACTGAAAAAACTATGGCTCACAGAATATGGAGACACTAAACGCGGTATCGCCGCGTCTGCAATAACATGCTCTATAAAAATATCACATGGTGAATACCTTTAAAAAAAAACGCTGTAAAAAAAGCTATTTTTTGTCACCTTACATGACGAATAGTGTAATAGCAAGCGATCAAAAAGTCATATGCACCCCAAAATAGTGCCAATCAAACCGTCATCTCATCCTGCAAAAATCATACCCTACCCAAGATAATCGCCCAAAAACTGAAAAAACTATGAATTTCAGACTATGGAGACAATAAAATATGATATTTTTTTGTTTCAAAAATGAAATCATTGTGTAAAACTTTCATAAATAAAAAAATTGTATACATATTAGGTATCGCCGCGTCCATGACAACCTGATCTATAAAAATACCACATGATATAACCTGTCAGATAAATGATGTAAATAGCAAAAAAAAAAACAGCTATTTCTTGTTACTTTCCCTCATAAAAAGTGTAATATAGAGCAACCAAAAATCATATGTACCCTAAACTAGTACCAACAAAACTGCCACCCTATCCCATAGTTTCTAAAATGGGGTCACTTTTTTGGAGTTTCTACTCTAGGGGTGAATGAGGGGGGCTTCAAATGGGACATGGTGTCAAAAAAACAGTCCAGCAAAATCTGCCTTCCAAAAACCGTATGGCATTCCTTTCCTTCTGTGCCCTGCCGTCTGCCCGTACAGTAGTTTACGACCACATATGGGGTGTTTCTGTAAACTACAAAATCAGGGCCATAAATATTGAGTTTTGTTTGGCTGTTAACTTGCTTGCTTTGTAACTGCAAAAAAATTATTAAAATGGAAAACCTGCAAAGAATTTGAAATTTTGAAATTGTATCTCTATTTTCCATTAATTCTTGTGGAACACCTAAAGGGTTAACAAAGTTTGTAAGATCAGTTTTGAATACCTTGAGGGGTGTATTTCTAGAATGGGGTCATTTTTGGGTGGTGTCTATTATGTAAGCCTCACAAAGTGACTTCAGATCTGAACTGGTCCTTAAAAAATGGGTTTTTGAAAATTTCTGAATAATTTCAAGATTTGCTTCTAAACTTCTAAGCCTTGTAACATCCCCAAAAAATAAAATATAATTCCCAAAATTATCCAAACATGAAGTAGACATATGGAGAATGTAAAGTAATAACTTTTTGGGGAGGTATTACTATGTATTATAGAAGTAGAGAAATAGAAACTTTACAATTCGCTAATTATTCCAAATTTTTGGTAAATTTGGTATTTTTTTAATAAACAAAAATGATTTTTTTTTTACTCCATTTTACCAATGTCATGAAGTACAATATGTGACGAAAAACAATCTCAGAATGGCCTGGATAAGTCAAAGCGTTTTAAAGTTATCACCCCATAAAGTGACACTGGTCACATTTGCAAAAAATGGCCTGGTCCTTAAGGTGAAAATGAACCCGGTCCCTAAGGGGTTAAAAGGGTGGGCACCGCGGACGTCACTGTTAAATGGGCGGGCACAGTGGAGGTCACTGTTAAGGAGGTTGTCACAGCTGTCATGGTCTGGTGGTAGTGGACCGTGACACTTTTGCCGTGCATGCTTGTTGCTGGAGGCAACATGGTGTTTAGCATGATTTTACACTTCCCCTTGTAGGCTGGTGTCCCTTCCGATTTTGGTTTGTTTAGGGTTAAAGGAGCGTGCAAGGTGGAGCTGGGTGTTGCCTCATGGCTCTTCTTATTCTGGAGTTGTGAGCGTGAGGTTGGTTATATGTCTGCCTTTGTATGAGTAGGAGCTTTGCTCCTCTCTGGTTGTGTCACCTGTCCGTGAGGGCCTCCTTGTGGAACATCAAGATCTTGGCAATGTCTTCCTGATGTTTGCCCGTGTCCACTTTCCCTTCCTCAAGGTCTTTGGCAATGTCATCCCTATGTTTCCCCGTATTCCCTTACCGTTCCTCACCTGTTTATGATGATTGGTGTGGGTTTATGTACAGGGTGTTTATTGTATGTCATTTGGTGTTCCATGTCTGGACTATTTGGTGTTTGTAGTCCAGCATGGTTGTTTGACATTTCCCCTGTCTGTGCCTGCAGAAGTGGGCTCCATGGTTTCCCGGAGGGGTGAACCACAAGTCAGCAGGCTGTTGTTGTTCCACCCAGTCGTTGTGGCAGGTAAGTGGTGGTTGTTCCAGTGCGTGTCATTTGCGCTGGGTTCTTACTTGCCATTATGTGTTTATGCTTGCTCTCTTCTCCTTTATTGTTGCTAGGCCTGTGGGAGACTCTGGTACTTCTGTGTCTTGGAGGTCTCTTTCTCCTGACAATACCATCAGGGATCATCAGGGCAAATTAGGGTCCAAGGTTCCAGGTATGAGCCCTCCCACCATCAGGGTTGGCTCGTACAGTCAGGAGGTCAGGGATTGTATTTAGGGATGCATAGGAGGTGACCTGCTCCCTTATCCTGGCTTCAGGCCTAGTGGCATGGTCTATATAGACATTGTGCAGTGTTTTTTTTCCCCCCACTCCCACTCCCAAGACAGGGGCAGGCCGCTGTGGAGGTCACTGTTAAAGGGGCGGGCACTGTGGAGGTCACTGTTAGAGGGGCAGGCACTGTGGAGGTCACTGTTAAAGGGGCGGGCACTGTGGAGGTCTCTCTTAAGGGTGCATGCACTGTGGAGGTCGCTGTTATGGGGGACACTGTTGATATATTTTAACGACACACAGAAACATTAACTGAAATAGATTAAATATACCCGTGCAAAGCTGAGTCCTTCTACTCCGCTTTCTTTCTTTTCATGCCATTTGATGACCAAGATTCTTTTGATCAATTGACTTCATCTTGCTGTCAAATCCAAGCAATTAAGATTTATATCAAATTTTCACTGAATCGAACCCCCTGTGCACATTTCTATAATTATAACAGCTGAAGTGCTTCACTCATGTCTGGAGCTCAGCCGGGAAAAAGTGTTGCACTCATAATAATTGCTACTCCTGCTGCTTCTCCATTGAGACCTATTTATCCTTTATTAAATATAAATTTGAGTCTAATTTATTTACGAAAGGTTATTTGTCTATGAAAATCATATAAATTCATTGCACTGTACATCTGAGTAAGTAAGCTAATGACACCGGAAGCTTCCTCCATGAACATGTATGTTTATGGTCATTATAGTCAGTCTTACATATAGTAAGTGTAGATGACAAAATATAAAAGTATTAAAGGAAAACTTCCATTAGAAAGGGGTATTTTTCAAAAAACTAGCTGGCACTATAACATTCAACATTAAATACAAATGTCCTTCCATAGCAGTTAGCACAGGGAGATAAAACTCCTATATTCATAGGAACCTACTATTAATTTACTGCTTCTGCATGGGAAATATGTTATCTGTTAGTATAATAATAGATTACACCAAATTGAAATAGCTCAAACAAAATAAATGCTGTGTATGAACAAATAAACTCTGCCACACCAAAACATAATATACAGCATACAATTGATCTGAGAAAATATTTTATTTATCATATATTAGAAAATTACATAAGTTAAAAGAACCACAAGCATTAGGTCACATGTCAAAAATCCAGACCCCTTGACCGATAATACTAATATCGAGGCTCCCTTGCCCTTGTTAAACAATAAGGACAATATTTCAGATCACAAAGTACGACCATTATATATAATAAACTCCATGTGGAGAAACAAGTAATTGATGGGAGAAAACAATTATCACAGAGAAAAAATGTATCAGTCTAAAGTGCCAAGTGCCATACATTCCATACAACAATCATCAAAGAGTACTCAATGGAATAAATAATACTGACCGGTGTGGTTCAGAACACGACACGCTGTTTCGCGTGTAGCTTACTCAGCGGAAGATAATCTATATAATAATCTATATAATAATAGATTAGTAGAACTGGGATGACAGTATGACAGCTCTGTTCTTATCTTGATACATAAAGAAGGCCACACAAGAGTACTGCACGTATAGTGTAATTTGTGATGTTCTAATTGAGTCACTTATTACCCTTCCCTCTCTGGTCACAGTGAATGGTCTGAGTAAGGACATCAAACAAACGAGAAAGCTGAAGATGCAGGAAAAGAAGTAGACTACATGGAGTGACAAAAAAATTATATGAAGAAAACCATCGATCTGTTTTTTCTTTTTCTTGTTAAAAAAAACAACATAGATATTCACATACTGGCTAGTAAGGCTTAGTTCACACGAACGTGTGTGATCTGTGGCCGTATTGCGGCACGCAAATCGCGGGCCGCAATACACGGCCACAGTTCCGTGTGCATTTCGCATCACGGATGTGGACCTATTCACTTCAATGGGTCCGCAAATCAGGAATCGCGGAGCGGCCGCACGGGACGGGACCCCTCGGAAGCAGTACGGAGTGCTTCCGTGGGGTTACGTCCCGTACCTCCGTTCCACAAAAAGATAGAACATGTCCTATCTTTTAGCTTAATGGGCGGATCGCGGACCCACTAAAGTGAATGGGTCCGCGATCCGATGCGGCTGACCTACAGCCGGCGATCGTGCATTGCACTATTTGCGGGCCGCAGCACGAGCACGGGTCACACACGTTCGTGTGAACTCGGCCTAAGGCTGAGTTCACATAATCGTTTAGCTTTCCATAATCGTTTAGCTGTCCGCCTGTCCGTGCGGAGGCGAGCGGAGCGGAGGCTGAACGCCGCCAGACTGATGCAGTCTGAGCGGATCCGCATCCATTCAGACTGCATCAGGGCTGGACGGCTGCGTTCGGGTCCGCTCGTGAGCCCCTTCAAACGGAGCTCACGAGCGGACCGACGAACGCTAGTGTGAAAGTAGCCTAAAAGGGTATATAATATTCAAGGTGCACATAGGGTCGTTCAGAATAACTTCACACACACGCTACTGTGCATTTCCAAGTCTAATTCTGTCAGTAAATCCATACCGGTCACCCAGCGCCTAAATACTAGGCCTCAAATTTATATCCCGCTAAATCTGTCGTTACCGCTGTACTGTTGTGGCTGGGCAAGTTATTTAGTGTCCGTCAAAGCACATTTTTTGTTCTGGGTTGAAATACAATTCCCAATTTAGCAATTTCATAATTTAGTGGTTTCTGCTATATCAGAGCTATTTGAAATCTATCCCTAAAAGGGTATATAATATTCAAGGTGCACATAGGGTCATTCAGAATAACTTCACACACACGCTACTGTGCATTTCCAAGTCTAATTCTGTCAGTAAATCCATACCGGTCACCCAGCGCCTAAATACTAGGCCTCAAATTTACATCCCACTAAATCTGTCGTTACCGCTGTACTGTTGTGGCTGGGCAAGTTATTTAGTGTCCGTCAAAGCACATTTTTTGTTCTGGGTTGAAATACAATTCCCAATTTAGCAATTTCATAATTTAGTGGTTTCTGCTGTATCAGAGCTATTTGAAATCTATCCCTAAAAGGGTATATAATATTCAAGGTGCACATAGGGTTATTCAGAATAACTTCACACACACGCTACTGTGCATTTCCAAGTCTAATTCTGTCAGTAAATCCATACCGGTCACCCAGCTCCTAAATACTAGGCCTCAAATTTACATCCCGCTAAATCTGTCGTTACCGCTGTACTGTTGTGGCTGGGCAAGTTATTTAGTGTCCGTCAAAGCACATTTTTTGTACTGGGTTGAAATACAATTCCCAATTTAGCAATTTCATAATTTAGTGGTTTCTGCTGCATCAGAGCTATTTGAAATCTATCCCTAAAAGGGTATATAATATTCAAGGTGCACATAGGGTCATTCAGAATAACTTCACACACACGCTACTGTGCATTTCCAAGTCTAATTCTGTCAGTAAATCCATACTGGTCACCCAGCGCCTAAATACTAGGCCTCAAATTTATATCCCGCTAAATCTGTCGTTACCGCTGTACTGTTGTGGCTGGACAAGTTATTTAGTGTCCGTCAAAGCACATTTTTTGTTCTGGGTTGAAATACAATTCCCAATTTAGCAATTTCATAATTTAGTGGTTTCTGCTATATCAGAGCTATTTGAAATCTATCCCTAAAAGGGTATATAATATTCAAGGTGCACATAGGGTCATTCAGAATAACTTCACACACACGCTACTGTGCATTTCCAAGTCTAATTCTGTCAGTAAATCCATACCGGTCACCCAGCGCCTAAATACTAGGCCTCAAATTTACATCCCGCTAAATCTGTCGTTACCGCTGTACTGTTGTGGCTGGGCAAGTTATTTAGTGTCCGTCAAAGCACATTTTTTGTTCTGGGTTGAAATACAATTCCCAATTTAGCAATTTCATAATTTAGTGGTTTCTGCTGTATCAGAGCTATTTGAAATCTATCCCTAAAAGGGTATATAATATTCAAGGTGCACATAGGGTTATTCAGAATAACTTCACACACACGCTACTGTGCATTTCCAAGTCTAATTCTGTCAGTAAATCCATACCGGTCACCCAGCGCCTAAATACTAGGCCTCAAATTTATATCCCGCTAAATCTGTCGTTACCGCTGTACTGTTGTGGCTGGGCAAGTTATTTAGTGTCCGTCAAAGCACATTTTTTGTTCTGGGTTGAAATACAATTCCCAATTTAGCAATTTCATAATTTAGTGGTTTCTGCTATATCAGAGCTATTTGAAATCTATCCCTAAAAGGGTATATAATATTCAAGGTGCACATAGGGTCATTCAGAATAACTTCACACACACGCTACTGTGCATTTCCAAGTCTAATTCTGTCAGTAAATCCATACCGGTCACCCAGCGCCTAAATACTAGGCCTCAAATTTATATCCCGCTAAATCTGTCGTTACCGCTGTACTGTTGTGGCTGGACAAGTTATTTAGTGTCCGTCAAAGCACATTTTTTGTTCTGGGTTGAAATACAATTCCCAATTTAGCAATTTCATAATTTAGTGGTTTCTGCTATATCAGAGCTATTTGAAATCTATCCCTAAAAGGGTATATAATATTCAAGGTGCACATAGGGTCATTCAGAATAACTTCACACACACGCTACTGTGCATTTCCAAGTCTAATTCTGTCAGTAAATCCATACCGGTCACCCAGCGCCTAAATACTAGGCCTCAAATTTATATCCCGCTAAATCTGTCGTTACCGCTGTACTGTTGTGGCTGGGCAAGTTATTTAGTGTCCGTCAAAGCACATTTTTTGTTCTGGGTTGAAATACAATTCCCAATTTAGCAATTTCATAATTTAGTGGTTTCTGCTATATCAGAGCTATTTGAAATCTATCCCTAAAAGGGTATATAATATTCAAGGTGCACATAGGGTCATTCAGAATAACTTCACACACACGCTACTGTGCATTTCCAAGTCTAATTCTGTCAGTAAATCCATACCGGTCACCCAGCGCCTAAATACTAGGCCTCAAATTTATATCTCGCTAAATCTGGCGTTACCGCTGTACTGTTGTGGCTGGGCAAGTTATTTAGTGTCCGCCAAAGCACATTTTTTGTTCCGGGTTGAAATACAATTCCCAATTTAGCAATTTCATAATTTAGTGGTTTCTGCTATACCAGAGCTATTTGAAATCTATCCCTAAAAGGGTATATAATATTCAAGGTGCACATAGGGTCATTCAGAATAACTTCACACACACGCTACTGTGCATTTCCAAGTCTAATTCTGTCAGTAAATCCATACCGGTCACCCAGCGCCTAAATACTAGGCCTCAAATTTATATCTCGCTAAATCTGGCGTTACCGCTGTACTGTTGTGGCTGGGCAAGTTATTTAGTGTCCGTCACAGCACATTTTTTGTTCCGGGTTGAAATACAATTCCCAATTTAGCAATTTCATAATTTAGTGGTTTCTGCTATATCAGAGCTATTTGAAATCTATCCCTAAAAGGGTATATAATATTCAAGGTGCACATAGGGGCATTCAGAATAACTTCACACACACGCTACTGTGCATTTCCAAGTCTAATTCTGTCAGTAAATCCATACCGGTCACCCAGCGCCTAAATACTAGGCCTCAAATTTATATCCCGCTAAATCTTTCGTTACCGCTGTACTGTTGTGGCTGGGCAAGTTATTTAGTGTCCGTCAAAGCACATTTTTTGTTCTGGGTTGAAATGCAATTCCCAATTTAGCAATTTCATAATTTAGTGGTTTCTGCTATATCAGAGCTATTTGAAATCTATCCCTAAAAGGGTATATAATATTCAAGGTGCACATAGGGTCATTCAGAATAACTTCACACACACGCTACTGTGCATTTCCAAGTCTAATTCTGTCAGTAAATCCATACCGGTCACCCAGCGCCTAAATACTAGGCCTCAAATTTATATTCAGCTGAATTTGAATACAATACATTGGGCCAAATAATATTTTTGTTGTTGTGGTGAACGATAACAATGAGGAAAACATCTATTAAGGGACGCGGACGTGGACATGGTCGTGGTGGTGTTAGTGGACCCTCTGGTGCTGGGAGAGGACGTGGCCGTTCTGCCACATCCACACGTCCTAGTGTACCAACTACCTCAGGTCCCAGTAGCCGCCAGAATTTACAGCGATATATGGTGGGGCCCAATGCTGTTCTAAGGATGGTAAGGCCTGAGCAGGTACAGGCATTAGTCAATTGGGTGGCCGACAGTGGATCCAGCACGTTCACATTATCTCCCACCCAGTCTTCTGCAGAAAGCGCACAGATGGCGCCTGAAAACCAACCCCATCAGTCTGTCACATCACCCCCATGCATATCAGGGAAACTGTCTGAGCCTCAAGTTATGCAGCAGTCTCTTATGCTGTTTGAAGACTCTGCTGGCAGGGTTTCCCAAGGGCATCCACCTAGCCCTTCCCCAGCGGTGGAAGACATAGACTGCACTGACGCACAACCACTTATGTTTCCTGATGATGAGGACATGGGAATACCACCTCAGCATGTCTCTGATGATGACGAAACACAGGTGCCAACTGCTGCGTCTTTCTGCAGTGTGCAGACTGAACAGGAGGTCAGGGATCAAGACTGGGTGGAAGACGATGCAGGGGACGATGAGGTCCTAGACCCCACATGGAATGAAGGTCGTGCCACTGACTTTCACAGTTCGGAGGAAGAGGCAGTGGTGAGACCGAGCCAACAGCGTAGCAAAAGAGGGAGCAGTGGGCAAAAGCAGAACACCCGCCGCCAAGAGACTCCGCCTGCTACTGACCGCCGCCATCTGGGACCGAGCACCCCAAAGGCAGCTTCAAGGAGTTCCCTGGCATGGCACTTCTTCAAACAATGTGCTGACGACAAGATCCGAGTGGTTTGCACGCTGTGCCATCAGAGCCTGAAGCGAGGCATTAACGTTCTGAACCTGAGCACAACCTGCATGACCAGGCACCTGCATGCAAAGCATGAACTGCAGTGGAGTAAACACCTTAAAACCAAGGAAGTCACTCAGGCTCCCCCTGCTACCTCTTCTGCTGCTGCCGCCTCGGCCTCTTCTGCTGCTGCCGCCTCGGCCTCTTCTGCTGCTGCCGCCTCGGCCTCTTCCTCCGCCTCTGGAGGAACGTTGGCACCTGCCGCCCAGCAAACAGGGGATGTACCACCAACACCACCACAACCTCCGTCACCAAGCGTCTCAACCATGTCACACGGCAGCGTTCAGCTCTCCATCTCACAAACATTTGAGAGAAAGCGTAAATTCCCACCTAGCCACCCTCGATCCCTGGCCCTGAATGCCAGCATTTTTAAACTACTGGCCTATGAAATGCTGTCATTTAGGCTGGTGGACACAGACAGCTTCAAACAGCTCATGTTGCTTGCTGTCCCACAGTATGTTGTTCCCAGCCACCACTACTTCTCCAAGAGAACCGTGCCTTCCCTGCAAAACCAAGTATCCGATAAAATCAAGTGTGCACTGCGCAACGCCATCTGTAGCAAGGTCCACCTAACCACAGATACGTGGACCAGTAAGCACGGCCAGGGACGCTATATCTCCCTAACTGCACACTGGGTAAATGTAGTGGCAGCTGGGCCCCAGGCGGAGAGCTGTTTGGCGCACGTCCTTCCGCCGCCAAGGATCACAGGGCAACATTCTTTGCCTCCTGTTGCCACCTCCTCCTTCTCGGCTTCCTCCTCCTCTTCTTCCACCTGCTCATCCAGTCAGCCACACACCTTCACCACCAACTTCAGCACAGCCCGGGGTAAACGTCAGCAGGCCATTCTGAAACTCATATGTTTGGGGGACAGGCCCCACACCGCACAGGAGTTGTGGCGGGGTATAGAACAACAGACCGACGAGTGGTTGCTGCCGGTGAGCCTCTAGCCCGGCCTGGTGGTGTGCGATAATGGGCTAAATCTCGTTGCAGCTCTGGGACTAACCGGTTTGACGCACATCCCTTGCCTGGCGCATGTGCTGAATTTGGTGGTGCAGAAGTTCATTCACAACTACCCCGACATGTCAGAGCTGCTGCATAAAGTGCGGGCCGTCTGTTCGCGCTTCCGGCGTTCACATCCTGCCGCTGCTCGCCTGTCTGCGCTACAGCGTAACTTCGGCCTTCCCGCTCACCGCCTCATATGCGACGTGCCCACCAGGTGGAACTCCACCTTGCACATGTTGGACAGACTGTGCGAGCAGCAGCAGGCCATAGTGGAGTTTCAGCTGCAGCACGCACGGGTCAGTCGCACTGCGGAACAGCACCACTTCACCACCAATGACTGGGCCTCCATGCGAGACCTGTGTGCCCTGTTGCGCTGTTTCGAGTACTCCACCAACATGGCCAGTGGCGATGACGCCGTTATCAGCGTTACAATACCACTTCTATGTCTCCTTGAGAAAACACTTAGGACGATGATGGAAGAGGAGGTGGCCCAGGAGGAGGAGGAGGAGGAAGAGGGGTCATTTTTAGCACTTTCAGGCCAGTCTCTTCGAAGTGTTTTTTGCAACAACAGAGGCCAGGTACAAATGTGGCCAGCCAGGGCCCACTACTGGAGGACGAGGAGGACGAGGATGAGGAGGAGGTGGAGGAGGATGAGGATGAAGCATGGTCACAGTGGGGTGGCACCCAACGCAGCTCGGGCCCATCACTGGTGCGTGGCTGGGGGGAAAGGCAGGACGATGACGATACGCCTCCCACAGAGGATAGCTTGTCCTTACCCCTGGGCAGCCTGGCACACATGAGCGACTACATGCTGCAGTGCCTGCGCAACGACAGCAGAGTTGCCCACATTTTAACCTGTGCGGACTACTGGGTTGCCACCCTGCTGGATCCACGCTACAAAGACAATGTGCCCACCTTACTTCCTGCACTGGAGCGTGATAGGAAGATGCGCGAGTACAAGCGCACGTTGGTAGACGCGCTACTTAGAGCATTCCCAAATGTCACAGGGGAACAAGTGGAAGCCCAAGGCCAAGGCAGAGGAGGAGCAAGAGGTCGCCAAGGCAGCTGTGTCACGGCCAGCTCCTCTGAGGGCAGGGTTAGCATGGCAGAGATGTGGAAAAGTTTTGTCAACACGCCACAGCTAACTGCACCACCACCTGATACGCAACGTGTTAGCAGGAGGCAACATTTCACTAACATGGTGGAACAGTACGTGTGCACACCCCTCCACGTACTGACTGATGGTTCGGCCCCATTCAACTTTTGGGTCTCTAAATTGTCCACGTGGCCAGAGCTAGCCTTTTATGCCTTGGAGGTGCTGGCCTGCCCGGCGGCCAGCGTTTTGTCTGAACGTGTATTCAGCACGGCAGGGGGCGTCATTACAGACAAACGCAGCCGCCTGTCTACAGCCAATGTGGACAAGCTGACGTTCATAAAAATGAACCAGGCATGGATCCCACAGGACCTGTCCGTCCCTTGTCCAGATTTGACATTAACTACCTCCCCTTAACCATATATTATTGTACTCCAGGGCACTTCCTCATTCAATCCTATTTTTATTTTCATTTTACCATTATATTGCGAGGCTACCCAAAGTTGAATGAACCTCTCCTCTGTCTGGGTGCCGGGGCCTAAATATATGCCAATGGACTGTTCCAATGTTGGGTGACGTGAAGCCTGATTCTTTGCTATGACATGCAGACTAATTCTCTGCTGACATGAAGCCAGATTGTCTGTTACGGGACCTCTCTCCTCTGCCTGGGTGCTGGGCCTAAATTTATGAAAATGGACTGTTGCAGTGGTGGCTGACGTGAAGCCTGATTCTCTGCTAGGACATGCAGACTGATTCTCTGCCGACATGAAGCCAGATTGTCTGTTACGGGACCTCTCTCCTCTGCCTGGGTGCTGGGCCTAAATTTATGAAAATGGACTGTTGCAGTGGTGGCTGACGTGAAGCCTGATTCTCTGCTATGATATGAAGACTGATTCTCTGCTGACATGAAGCCAGATTCTGTGTTACAGAACCTCTCTCCTCTGCCTGGGTGCTTGGCCTAAATTTATGAAAATGGACTGTTACAGTGGTGGGTGACGTGAAGCCTGATTCTCTGCTAGGACATGCAGACTGATTCTCTGCCGACATGAAGCCAGATTGTCTGTTACGGGACCTCTCTCCTCTGCCTGGGTGCTGGCCTAAATTTATGAAAATGGACTGTTGCAGTGGTGGGTGACGTGAAGCCTGATTCTCTGCTATGATATGAAGACTGATTCTCTGCTGACATGAAGCCAGATTGTCTGTTACGGGACCTCTCTCCTCTGCCTGGGTGCTGGGCCTAAATTTATGAAAATGGACTGATGCAGTGGTGGGTGACGTGAAGCCTGATTCTCTGCTATGATATGAAGACTGATTCTCTGCTGACATGAAGCCAGATTCTGTGTTACGGAACCTCTCTCCTCTGCCTGGGTGCTTGGTCTAAATTTATGAAAATGGACTGTTGCAGTGGTGGCTGACGTGAAGTCTGATTCTCTGCTATGACATGCAGACTGATTCTCTGCTGACATGAAGCCAGAGTCTCTGTTACGGGACCTCTCTCCTCTGCCTGGGTGCTGGGCCTAAATATCTGACAATGGACTGTTGCAGTGGTGGCTGACGTGAAGCCTGATTCTCTGCTAGGACATGCAGACTGATTCTCTGCTGACATGAAGCCAGATCCTCTGTTACGGGACCTCTCTCCTCTGCCTGGGTGCTGGGCCTAAATTTATGAAAATGGACTGTTACAGTGGTGGGTGACGTGAAGCCTGATTCTCTGCTATGACATGAATACTGATTCTCTGCTGACATGAAGCCAGATTGTCTGTTACGGGACCTCTCTCCTCTGCCTGGGTGCTGGGCCTAAATTTATGAAAATGGACTGTTACAGTGGTGGGTGACGTGAAGCCTGATTCTCTGCTAGGACATGCAGACTGATTCTCTGCCGACATGAAGCCAGAATCTCTGTTACGGGACCTCTCTCCTCTGCCTGGGTGCTGGGCCTAAATATCTGACAATGGACTGTTGCAGTGGTGGCTGATGTGAAGCCTGATTCTCTGCTAGGACATGCAGACTGATTCTCTGCTGACATGAAGCCAGATCCTCTGTTACGGGACCTCTCTCCTCTGCCTGGGTGCTGGGCCTAAATATCTGACAATGGACTGTTGCAGTGGTGGCTGATGTGAAGCCTGATTCTCTGCTAGGACATGCAGACTGATTCTCTGCTGACATGAAGCCAGATCCTCTGTTACGGGACCTCTCTCCTCTGCCTGGGTGCTGGGCCTAAATTTATGAAAATGGACTGTTACAGTGGTGGGTGACGTGAAGCCTGATTCTCTGCTATGACATGAATACTGATTCTCTGCTGACTTGAAGCCAGATTGTCTGTTACGGGACCTCTCTCCTCTGCCTGGGTGCTGGGCCTAAATTTATGAAAATGGACTGTTACAGTGGTGGGTGACGTGAAGCCTGATTCTCTGCTATGATATGAAGACTGATTCTCTGCTGACATGAAGCCAGATTGTCTGTTACGGGATCTCTCTCCTCTGCCTGGGTGCTGGGCCTAAATTTATGAAAATGAACTGTTGCAGTGGTGGGTGACGTGAAGCCTGATTCTCTGCTATGATATGAAGACTGATTCTCTGCTGACATGAAGCCAGATTGTCTGTTGCGGGATCTCTCTCCTCTGCCTGGGTGCTGGTTCTAAATTTATGAAAATGGACTGTTGCAGTGGTGGGTGACGTGAAGCCTGATTCTCTGCTATGATATGAAGACTGATTCTCTGCTGACATGAAGCCAGATTGTCTGTTACGGGATCTCTCTCCTCTGCCTGGGTGCTGGGCCTAAATTTATGAAAATGGACTGTTGCAGTGGTGGGTGACGTGAAGCCTGATTCTCTGCTATGATATGAAGACTGATTCTCTGCTGACATGAAGCCAGATTGTCTGTTACGGGACCTCTCTCCTCTGCCTGGGTGCTGGGCCTAAATTTATGAAAATGGACTGATGCAGTGGTGGGTGACGTGAAGCCTGATTCTCTGCTATGATATGAAGACTGATTCTCTGCTGACATGAAGCCAGATTCTGTGTTACGGAACCTCTCTCCTCTGCCTGGGTGCTTGGCCTAAATATCTGACAATGGACTGTTGCAGTGGTGGCTGACGTGAAGCCTGATTCTCTGCTAGGACATGCAGACTGATTCTCTGCTGACATGAAGCCAGATCCTCTGTTACGGGACCTCTCTCCTCTGCCTGGGTGCTGGGCCTAAATTTATGAAAATGGACTGTTACAGTGGTGGGTGACGTGATGCCTGATTCTCTGCTATGACATGAATACTGATTCTCTGCTGACATGAAGCCAGATTGTCTGTTACGGGACCTCTCTCCTCTGCCTGGGTGCTGGGCCTAAATTTATGAAAATGGACTGTTACAGTGGTGGGTGACGTGAAGCCTGATTCTCTGCTAGGATATGAAGACTGATTCTCTGCTGACATGAAGCCAGATTCTGTGTTACGGAACCTCTCTCCTCTGCCTGGGTGCTTGGCCTAAATTTATGAAAATGGACTGTTGCAGTGGTGGCTGACGTGAAGCCTGATTCTCTGCTATGACATGCAGACTGATTCTCTGCTGACACGAAGACAGATTCTCTGTTACGGGACCTCTCTCCTCTGCTTGGGTGCCGGGGCCTAAATATCTGAGAATGGACTGTTCCAGTGGTGGGTGACGTGAAGCCAGATTCTCTGCTATGGGACCTCTCTCCAATTTTGGTTAATTTTTATTTATTTAATTTTTATTTTAATTCATTTCCCTATCCACATTTGTTTGCAGGGGATTTACCTACATGTTGCTGCCTTTTGCAGCCCTCTAGCCCTTTCCTGGGCTGTTTTACAGCCTTTTTAGTGCCAAAAAGTTCGGGTCCCCATTGACTTCAATGGGGTTCGGGTTCGGGACGAAGTTCGGATCCCGAACCCGAACATTTCCGGGAAGTTCGGCCGAACTTCTCGAACCCGAACATCCAGGTGTCCGCTCAACTCTAGTCATGTGTACTCAAAAATGTAGACTGGAAGGTGATCCAAAATTCATTGAGTATATACATAAAACCTAACGATTAATTATATCTATTAAAAATAGATGACCCTCTTGATAAATAATATAGGTAAAAAATAAATAAACAATAGCACGAAGCTTCTAACAAAGTAAATCCTCACAAAGTCAATAGGTGAATAAAAAACAAGAAGCTTATCTGGTGGCAGGAATAGTAGTGCACGGCGGCACCTGAAAATCAAAACCGTTTGTCCTACTAATCTGTTGCCAGGTTCCAGGACGCCTTGGTTCTCCCAACAGGCAAGATGCAGATGTCCATGCGGAGACAGGAGGGAATGGTTACAAACATAGATTCGACGGGACCTACATGACCCGCCCTGACAAGGGTGACCCCTTCAGAACCTTTCTCTAAGTAAACTGGCCCTATTTCCCCCTATCCTAATTATTCCCTACATGCATGTTTAGTTTTTTTAAAGAAAAACTCTTCAGGGGAAATATAAGCTGGGTGTAGCAAGGGAAAATCTGAAATAAATGGTAGCGGTGTAAAATAAGAAATTATGACACTTTTATGCTGCAAAAGCCACTGAACCAAGCCTGTGGCTTAGGTTTCTGCTGCACCAAAAAAAGAATAGTGTCTATGATATTGCGCAATTCATAGAAGGGAAAATAGGGGGGCTGGTAGCATAGCGGCCCAAAACGGATCAGTTAAGCCCCAATGCATTCTGAATGGATAAGGATCCGTTCAGAATGCATCAATTTGGCTGTGTTTGGTCTCTGTTGCGTTTTGTAGACGTTCACTAAAACGCAGCTTGCAGCATTTTTGTGACCGTCTGACTATGCAGAGCCAAACGGATCCGTCCTGACTTACAATGTAAGTCAATGGGGACGGATGCGTTTTTCACTGACACAATATGGTGCAATTGAAAACGGATCCGTCCCTTATTGACTTTCAATGTAAGCCAAGACGGATCCATTTTGACTTAGACTTTTTTTGAATGAATAATGCAAATGGGTCCATTATGAACAGATACAAGCGTTTGCATTATTGTTGCGGATCCGTCTGTGCAGATGCAAGACGGATCTGCACCAAACGCGAATGTGAAAATAGCTTAAGCTCAATCAGATATTGGTTGGAGGTGAGTATATCATAATATCATAATTCGCCCTGTCGCTCAGTATCTGCTGGCACACGTTTTTAAAATCGTCTGAATGCATAATTACGGTATTTCCTTCCTTGTCGGAAGGTTTGATGGTTATTGAGGAGTCATTTTTCAAGGAGGTGATTGCATCCCATTCCTCTCTAGTGCAGTTTCGGGGCGATGTAGCTGAAGATACTTTCGATAAATCCGCTGATACCACTTGAAAAACATCAAGACATGATATATCACTTAAGAGGGGCATTTTATAACGTTTGTTTTTTAAGGAAGTAAAAGGCCCATGCCCTTCAAAAGATCTATCTCCTTCAGTCAAGCTGTGTAGTACAGTAGTTTGACATCATTTAACAATTCTAGGGGGATTCCCAGGTCCAGACATTGAGGCTTATCAATATTCTTAAAGAATTTGTGCCATCTAAGCTTGCAGACAAACAGATGTAGGTCCTTAATCCAAGTAAAGGTATCAAAGCGACGTGTCGGGACAAAGGAAAGTCCTTTACTCAAAACAGCCATTTCTACAGGATGTAAAGATCTGTGATAGATTAATTATTTCTGTGCCTGTTGCTCCCGTGTGTTTGATCGGTTTTTCAGGGGATACGTTATCCCTTGATCTAAATATTTTGAAAAGGAGCTTGACGATTGTCCTCTACCTCTGCCACCCTGCCCGCTACCTCTCCTATATACATTTTTTGTTTTGTTTTTGTTAGATGGTCCCAACTGTTCACGTTCATTATCAGAGAGATCCATCTCAGTAGTAGATAAATCAGAGAATGTTTCTGTAATAGGTAATTTATCCTTCAAAAAGGAATAGGCCTTATTTTCTTTAAACTCGGCTAGTTCTCTATTGAACTGTCTGTGCTTATGTTCTCTCAGGTAGTATTGACATTTTTCAATAGAGGTCTGTAGTTGCTTCTCTTTCTGCATTTTGCATGTTGGGAGAACCAAGGCGTCCTGGAACCTGACAACAGAGTGTTAGGACAAACGGTTTTGATTTTTTTGTTTACCTACATTATTTATCAAGAGGGCCATCTATTTTTATTAGATATAATGAAACGTTAAGTTTTATGTATTGTGAGGATTTGCTCTGGTAGGCAGGGTAAGCGGACGCAGAACAGAGACAAAACAAGTTCATAAATCAAAATGTCAGTGTTTATTCGCAGAAAAGGCAAAAGAAAAACAACTTATTACAGTCTTTGTGTTAATTCACACAATGAAAAGTCCATAGAACAGGCACGTCACCTTTCTAGCTGTTTTATCCCCGGCAGTTCACAGCAGGCTTTAGGGGGCCTGTTTCACAGCGTTCAGCCCTTATGCAGCTCTCAGCCTTCCAGTACAGCACCAGGCTTGAGATCCCAAAACAGAGACTCAGATTCTGAACCCAGCTGCCTATTTAACCCCTTAAGGACACGGCTATATTTCACTTTAAGGACCAGGCCATTTTTTGCAAATCTGACCAGTGTCACTTTATGTGTGAATAACTTTAAAACGCTTTTACTTTTCCAGGCCATTCTGAGATAATTTTTTTGTCACATATTGTACTTCATGACATTGGTAAAATGGAGTCAAAAAATGTATTTATAAAAAAAAATACCAAATTTTTAAAAAAATGGGAAAAATTAGCAAATTTCCAAGTTTTAGTTTCTCTACTTCTATAATACATAGTAATACCTCCAAAAATAGTTATTAATTTGCATTCCCCGCATGTTTACTTCATGTTTGGATCATTTTGGGAAAGCAATTTTATTTTTGGGGGTTGTTTAGAAGCAATCTAAAACTCACTTTTTAAGGACCAGTTCGGGTCTGAAGTCACTTTGTGAGGCTTACATAATCGAAACCACCCAAAAATGACCCCATTCTAGAAACTGCACCCAAAAAGGTACTCAAAACTGATTTTACAAATAACGTTAACCCTTTAGGCATTCCACAAGAGTTAATGGCAAATGGAGATAACATTTCATTTTAAATTGATTTTTGGGAAAATTTTCAATTTTAATAATTTTTTTCCAGTAACAAAGCAGGGGTTAACAGCCAAACAAAACTCAATTTTGCTGGACTGGTTTATTTACACCATGTCCCATTTGAAGCCCCCCTGATGCACCCCTAGAGTAGAAACTCCATAAAAGTGACCCCATCTAAGAAACTACACCCCTCAAGTATTCAAAACTGATTTTACAAACTTTGTTAACCCTTGGCAAATGGAGATGAAATTTAAGAATTTACATTTTTGGCCAAATTTTCTATTTTAATCCATTTTTTCCAGTAACAAAGTAAGGGTTAACAGGCAAACAAAACTCAATATTTATTGCCCTGATTCTGTAGTTTTTAAACAACCAATTGAAACAAAAGACACACATGTACAATTATAACACAAATATTTTATTAAATAATAAATATAACAACAGACCATAGACAATGATAAAATTAGTAGCAGCAGTGCAGACAAGCGGTGCGATAAGCAGCTCAGCCGTCTGACTCTGGGTAAATGAATCCAAAAATCCAAAAGAGGAATAGGGAAACAGTGTATGCTGCACTGAGCAGGCAATATAAACCCTACCCCCAATACACGTACAAGCCTCCAACCCCCACAGATAAACATACAAAAACTGCAAAAATAGGAGCCAGAAAAAAGAGTGAAATAACAGTACCTATAGCTAGCCCATAAGCAGTATGGAGGGACAACAATAGTAGTAATAAATGTTGAATAAGAAAAAATATTCAGTAGTTTTTAGAAACACCCCATATGTGGTCGTAAACTACTGTACGGGCACACGGTAGGGCATAGAGGGAAAGGAGAACCGAGTGGTATTTGAAAGGCAGATTTTGCTGGACTGGTTTATTTACACCATGTCCCATTTGAAGCCCCCCTGATGCACCCCTAGAGTACAAACTCCAAAAAAGTGACCCCCGTCTAAGAAACTACACCCCTCAAGGTATTCAAAACTGATTTTAACTTTATTAACCCTTTAGGTGTTCCACAAGAGTTATTGGCAAATGGAGATGAAATTTAAGAATTTCAATTTCTTGGCAAATTTTCCATTTTAATCCATTTTTTCCAGTAACAAAGCAAGGATTAACAGCCAAACAAAACTCAATATTTATTGCCCTGATTCTGTAGTTTGCGGAAACACTCCATATGTGGTCGTAAACTACTGTAGGGGCACACGACAGGGCGTAGAGCAGGGGTGCACAACCTGCGGCCCGGGGGCCACATGCGGCCCTTGATACCATTCTGTGCGGCCCCCAACCATCTGGTAACAGACATGTATGCCTATGTCTTGTGGCTGCTCACATGCATTTTTCATGTATTTCTCCCATTAGATGGGAGTCCTGGAAGTGTAACTAGACATTAATGTTATATAATGTGTGTTCAATATGCCATAAGTACAATATTTCAGTTGTTAATACACCTTTAAATTTTAATTTCAGCCCTCGTCATTGGTTCAGTCTGGCAATGTGGCCCCCAACCAGGAAACGTTGTGCACCCCTGGCGTAGAGGGAAAGGAGCGCCATGTGGTTTTTGGAAGGCAGATTTTGCTGGACTGGTTTATTTACACCATGTCCCACTTGAAGCCCCCCTGATGCACCCCTAGAGTAGAAACTCCATAAAAGTGACCCCATTTTGGAAACTACGGGATAAGGCGGCAGTTTTGTTGGGACTATTTTTAGGGTACATATGATTTTTGATTGCTCTATATTACATTTTTGTGAGGCAAGGTTCACAAAAATCTGCCTTCCAGAAACCATATGGCGTTCCTTTCCATCTGCGCCCTGCCATTTGGTCATACAGCAGTTTACGACCACATATAGGGTGTTTCTATAAACTGCAGAATCAGGGTAATAAATATTAAGTTTTGTTTGGCTGTTAACCCTTGCTTTGTAATTGGGGGGTTTAGGGTCACACAGCTGATCAAACTTTATTTTAATTTTTTCCCTAAACTTTCCCTGACTATCCCTACCTATCTAAGCTCTCCCTAACCTGTCCCTATGTACATTTTTAGTGCCAGATGGCCCTATGGTGGCTCAGTGGGGGTGCTGGGCTAAATGGGCTCTGGCGCTGGACAACGCTGCTCCTCTCTATCCTGGATCCAGACACAGAAAGGAGGAGGAGGCAGAGCTGCAGTAAGTTTAAACTTCCCGCCCGCCCTGCAGCCAATCAGAATGTCACCATCAATGTCACCATCACCTCTCAGGATCGCAGGATGGTGATTGGTGGTGTATTATAACACCACCGATCACCATCCTATTCCGGGTAATCGGGTCACCAGAGATCGCCAATATGGGGGGGGGGTCACAGGACCTCCCTCTGCATTTTCCCAGGGCGCCTGCTGATTGATTTCCAGTCCAGTATTTGATCTCACCTGGCTGGAAATCAGCCCAGCCGCCCATGTTGGGAGGAAAATACATGCCTTCCCAAACGAAACCGCTTGCTATGTCACATAACCCCACCCCTTTGTTCAATCCTGAGGGGGTGAACACACGCCAGACAGTGTACCCGGGACAGGGCATCCCTGTTTCCCTGTAACCGGCCTGCCCTGTTTTCTACTGTAAACTTAAAGTTTTGCAAGGACAAGAACCATCTAGTGACCCGAGCATTCCTCTCTTTGGTCTGGCTCATCCACTTGAGAGGGGAGTGGTCGGTCACCAGACGGAACTTTCTCCCCAACAGATATTAGCGAGTGCCCACTTGATGGCAAGGCACTCTCTCTCCACTATACTGTTCCGGGTATCGGCTGGAGTGAGCTGAGGAACACAACGGGTTGCTCCTCCCCATTGACTTCCTGAGACAGTACAGCACCAAGGCCTACTTTGGAGGCATCGGTCTGTACTATAAACTCCCTTTTGAAGTCGGGCGTCACTAAAACCGGGGACCCACACAGGAAAGGCTTCAAAGCAGAGAAAGCCTCTTCCACCTGGTCATTCCAGCGGACCATCATGGACTTCTGTCCCTTCAAGGGCTCTGTCAATGGAGCTGCTAAAGTGGCAAAATAGGGAACGAACCTCATATAATAGCCTACTATTCCCAGGAATTACTTTACTTGCCTAGAGTTGACGGGTCGGGGCCAATTCCTTATCGCCTCTATTTTGTTTACTCAGGGTTTGATGACTCCGCGCCCAATGACATACCCTAGGTATTTGGTCTTCTCTAACTCTATCACACTTTTTTGGGGTTAGCTGTTAGACCAGCCTTTCGAAAGGAATCCACTACGACCTGTACTTTGGGCAGGTGACTTTCCAAGTCGGTACTGTGAATGACAATATCATCCAGGTAAGCTAAGGCATACCACCGATGTGGACGAAGCACAATGTCCATTAGACGTTGAAAACTGGCAGGGGCGCCATGCAGACTAAAGGGTAACACCTTATATTGGTACAGCCCCTCTGGTGTAATGAAGGGAGTTTTCTCTTTGGCAGCCTCCATCAAGGGTACCTGCCAGTATCCTTTGGTGAGGTCCAAAACCGAAAAATACCAGGCTTGGCCTAACCTTTCAATAAGCTCATCCACCCTAGGCATGGGATATGCATTGAATTTAGATATTTTGTACAGCTTACGAAAATCGTTACAAAACCGTAACGTCACGTCTGGCTTTCGTATTAAGACTATAGGACTGGCCCACTCACTTTTAGACTCCTCGAAGAGTTCTAGCCGCAGCATGAGCTGCACTTCCTCCAAGATGGCTTGTCGCCGAGCTTCGGGTACCGGGTATGGCTTTAACCGGACTTTTGCGTGAGGCTCAGTGACAATGTCATGCTGGATTGTGGAAATGCATCCAGGGAGGTCCGAGAACACATCCGTGTTCCGACTAATGAACTCCCTAGCCTCCTGAGCCAGTTTAGAGGAGAGGCTGTCAGCAATGTTTACTGTGGCAACTGCTTCCCTTGCATCAGACATAGGAGCCGGAACCTCTTCCCCTGGAAAACCAGGCCGCGGGCTGTCTTCAGTACAGGTTTCCCTATCTTTCCAAGGTTTAAGTAAATTAACATGGTAAATCTGCTCTGACTTCCGCTGCCCTGTTTGGTGTACCTTGTAATTTACCTCTTGAACGTTCTCAAGTACCTCTTAGGGCCCCTGCTATCTATCCAGGAACTTACTGTCCACGTTCGGTACCAGAACCAAAATCCTATCACCCGGGTTAAAGATCCGTACCTATATGCGGCCTCTATATGCTCCCTGAAAAGAGGCAAAACAGTCTCTACTCGCACCTTGATTAGATACTCCAGGACACTTTTATGCAGAGGGGGTTAATGTTGCTACGCCTCTTTGGCCACATCCAACAGACCACAAGGATGTCTGCCATAAAGCAATTCAAAGGGTGAGAACCCAGTAGAAGCCTGGAGTACCTCTCTCACAGCAAACATGAGATCACATATGTACAGTGACTGGATGATTTAGTGGTTAGCACTTTTGTCTTGCAGCACTGCACCGATAGACAGGATTATGATTATCACCGGATGATATGTTATTTTCTTGTTCACATGGGTTAACTGAGGGGAGGTCATCAATAGCAAAAGCCTGGGCAACCCCCTATAAGTTTTCTTTACTGTACCTCTGTATACCTCTATTTTTAAACATATAGAGGTTTTTTTGTCAAATTTTGTGTGGAATATCCATTAAGGAAATGCATCCTATTCCACTTGGCTCCCTTTTATGGTGTTCTGCCTTAGAAGCATTTCTCTACCAGGTCAGTGCCAGTGAGCTGTAAGAATCTTTACACACACAAATTTGGACTGACTTTTTTACCACAAAAAATATCAGAATGCATTTTAATTGCCCACCTGTGTTTGCAGCGCCCCACTGGTTCACTGCTACAGGGTTAATATTATGGCTCACTGCTAAAGGAACTGCTACAGGGTTAATTCTATGGTTCACTGCTAAAGGGTTAACGCTATGGTTCAGTGCTAAACGATTAATGTTATGGTTTATTACTAAAGTGGTTAAAGTGTTCACTATTAGTGATGGACGAACATCGGCCGGGACGGTTCGCGAATGCAATCGCGCGAACACGATCAAATGTTCGCGAACCGCAAGTTTGTGGTGGGCCCCATTCATAAAAAAAATTATGCGAAATATCGGCAATGTAATTTTCACCTATGCACATGAGCAAAATATGCGACGCCTACTACAGCAACTGGGTTTCCACCAGACCGAAGTTGGATGCGATCAGAAAAGATGGTTTGCAACAATGTTTGCAACGTTGAAGAAGAATTTCTGATCACTGTAAGTGATGGCTGCACATAAGTAAGGTCTTGGAATGTATAGGAAGATAATTCCTCTGACTCGAGCGGAGGGGATATGGTGGTGGTGTCTTTGGGGGTGCACACAGCAGAGAGTGAAGAGGGCGCAGATAGAGAGGATGAGGAGGGTGCAGAAGCGGAAGGCTGAGTGAGCCACTCAACCAAATCTGGTGCATCCTTCAACGTAATCGCACACACCTTCTGCAACTTCCCTCTTAGGCTCCAGCTTGGTGCATCTCCCCAACCCCTACCACCCCTGCGGAATGGCCTGCCTCTTCCTCTGCCTGTCATTTTCAAAATGACCCTGTGACAAAAGTCAATATAGAAGAGCAGTATTTGTGGAAGAAGGTATATTACACCCCTGCCTCAATCATTTTTTTTGGGGGGGGAAACTGGTAAATCACACCAGTAGAAATGATTGGTTTCAATAGTGTTTTTCACTCTGTATAGATGCAGTAATGCAGCAAAACCGCAAACAAATGCTGCACTACCTAAATGCACTATATAGAAAGTATATTATTGGTATATAACACCCCTGCTTCAATCAGTTTTTTGGGGGCCCAACTGGTAAATCACACCAGTAGAAATTATCTCTTCAAATAGTGTTTGTCACTCTGTGTAGATGCGGTGACGCAGCAAAACCGCAGACAAATTCTGCACTACCTAAATGCACTATATAGAACATATATTATTGGTAAATAACACCCCTGCTTCAATCAGGTTTTTGGGGGAGCAACTGGCAAATCACACCAGTAGAAATTATTTGTTCCAATAGCATTTGGTACTCTGTGTGGCTGCAGTATCACAGCAGAACCGCACACAACTGCTGCACAATACAATTGCACTATAATATACAAACCGGGTTCCCAAAAGGTTGGGACACTAAACAAATTGTGAATAAAAACTGAATGCAATGATGTGGAGATGGCAAATGTCAATATTTTATTTGTAATAGAACGTAGATGACAGATCAAACGTTTAATCCGAGTAAATGTATCATTTTAAAGGAAAAATACGTTGATTCAAATTTTCACTGTGTCAACAAAT
This sequence comes from Bufo gargarizans, assembly GCF_014858855.1. Lineage (NCBI taxonomy): Eukaryota > Metazoa > Chordata > Amphibia > Anura > Bufonidae > Bufo > Bufo gargarizans. The sequence continues at coordinate 633,764,696 of NC_058080.1, read as the reverse complement.
CCCCAAAAAATTGCAATAAGAGGCTGGAAAAAGTAAATTTGAGCATAACGAAGAGCTGGAAGGCCAATTAACACTAATTAGGTCAATTGGCAACATGATTGGGTATAAAAAGAGCTTCTCAGAGTGGCAGTGTCTCTCAGAAGCCAAGATGGGTAGAGGATCACCAATTCCCACAATGTTGCGCAGAAACATAGTGGAGCAATATCAGAAAGGTGTTACCCAGCGAAAAATTGCAAAGACTTTGCATCTATCATCATCAACTGTGCATAACATCATCCGAAGATTCAGAGAATCTGGAACAATCTCTGCGCGTAAGGGTCAAGGCTGTAAAACCATACTGGATGCCCGTGATCTCCGGGCCCTTAAACGACACTGCACCACAAACAGGAATGCTACTGTAAAGGAAATCACAGAATGGGCTCAGGAATACTTCCAGAAACCATTGTCAGTGAACACAATCCACCGTGCCATCCGCCGTTGCCAGCTGAAACTCTACAGTGCAAAGAAGAAGCCATTTCTAAGCAAGATCCACAAGCTCAGGCGTTTTCACTGGGCCAGGGATCATTTAAAATGGAGTGTGGCAAAATGGAAGACTGTTCTGTGGTCAGACGAGTCACGATTCAAAGTTCTTTTGGGAAATCTGGGATGCCATGTTATCCGGACTAAAGAGGACAAGGACAACCCAAGTTGTTATCAACTCTCAGTTCAGAAGCCTGCATCTCTGATGGTATGGGGTTGCATGAGTGCGTGTGGCATGAGCAGCTTGCATGTCTGGAAAGGCACCATCAATGCAGAAAAATATATTCAGGTTCTAGAACAACATATGCTCCCATCCAGACGTCATCTCTTTCGGGGAAGACCCTGCATTTTTCAACAAGATAATGCCAGACCACATTCTGCATCAATCACAACATCATGGCTGCGTAGGAGAAGGATCCGGGTACTGAAATGGCCAGTCTGCAGTCCAGATCTTTCACCTATAGAGAACATTTGGCGCATCATAAAGAGGAAGGTGCAACAAAGAAGGCCCAAGACGATTGAACAGTTAGAGGCCTATATTAGACAAGAATGGGAGAGCATTCCTATTTCTAAACTTGAGAAACTGGTCTCCTCGGTCCCCAGACGTCTGTTAAGTGTTGTAAGAAGAAGGGGAGATGCCACACAGTGGTGAAAATGGCCTTGTCCCAACTTTTTGAGGATTTGTTGACACCATGAAATTCTGATTCAACATATTTTTCGCTTAAAATAGTACATTTTCTCAGTTTAAACTTTTGTTCCGTGTTTTATGTTCTATTACAAATAAAATATTAGAAGTTGACACCTCCACATCATTGCATTCAGTTTTTATTCACGATTTGTATAGTGTCCCAACTTTTTGGGAATCTGGTTTGTACTTTCTATGTTAGAAAGTATATTATAAGTATATTACACCCCTCAGTATGTCACATCTATCGATAGCACACCTATACCAGTTGTGGACCTATTAGCTAGAAATTTGGGTCCCTAACAGTCTGTCCCTGCTCCACACAGCAACCTCTCCCTACACTGGCAAAAGACTGAATGTAAAATGGCGTCCAGATCAGGTTTATTTATAAGGTAGGGTGTATGTCCACGTGCTGAAATGTCTCAATTGGCTGTCCTGTACCACTTGATGGATGTGTCATGGGTCAAAGTTCTTCACAATGTAAAAGAATATGGCAGGCGCGAATATCGCCATATGTTCGCATGTTCGGCGAATCGTAAATGCGCAAAGTTCACCGCGAAACGACCGCTGGGCAAACCGCAAGGCCATCTCTATTCACTATGATACTGACTCCAGTCTATGCACCATGTAACCCACAAAGGCTTTCTATAAGTAGGAAACAGTTAACTGGCAGTTTCTTAGCATTAGTTGACGTGTTATGGGCTAGTCTCATTTTCTGGTTAGTAGAGGGTTGCGGTTGAACAAGCAAGAATTCTGCTTCAGGAAAACACCATTCTTGTGGGTAAAAGCTGACAGAAAAAGCAACTTTGCTGGGAATTACCTCTGATCTAGGATTGCACCCTATACATGAGCAGTACTCAGAAATATTGAGGAATTGCACGCCTTTGGTCATTTGAGGAAGATGGCTAGTGACCATAATGAGAGAGACTCAGGGTGGATTACCATCATAATAGCCACCTTTTGGGAAAAGTCTCTGTGAAATACTTGAGGACTGTGCCTACTGCATATAATTGTACTGTGACTCCCATCATCTCTATCAAGGTGGCCTGGTTATTGGTTTATTTTCCCAATCTGATCATCATCCACCTCTTATTCCTTTGTCTTGCACCCCACTGTATGCTTAACATCCAAGCAACTACAACCCCCACCAGGCAGGAGGCTCCATATATTCAGAGTGTGCCCCAAGGAGAAGAAGGGTTGCACAGAGATTAGCCTCTGTGAGTACTACTGTTAAAGATGCTTTTAATCAAAGCTAAAATGTTTGCTTCTGCTGCTCCAAATTAGAAGTTTAATCCAAGGATTTTATGTGCACAGAAGAAGAGACTTGACGCCAATAGGGTCAATTCAGTTCTCAGCTTTATTACACAGCACACAGGGGCGGACACAGACAAAGGGCCCCCGTGCAAAGAATGTGCCTGGGCCCCCTCCACCCCCCATGCCAAATTCTCAACATAACCTATTCCCTCCTAATATTACATACAGCAATACAAGAGAGAAAGAGAGACATGAGCCAGCGCCTCGTGTGCATTTCCGCTTGCCACAAGATAGCAATAGATAATAAATTGCGCTTACCATATGATGTTGTGATAAGTCACAACACCTTTATTTTGCTTTGCTGGTATTTTCCCATCCAGCTTGCGGGGAATATGCTCTGCTGCCAAGGTCTTTGCCCTTACTGCTGCAGCGGTTTTCAGGAACGAGAAACAGTAGTAAAAAGGCAGAAACACAGGACCTTTTCACGGCGATGATGCAGAAGACGTGGGACCAGAAGGGTATTGGTAAAACAGTAACAATTCTTTATTTCGGGTCTACGAGTTTCAGGGGCGAACAGCCCCCTTCATTAGGACAAAAAAACATTTACAGTGTGTATAATGGTGTGCGTTTACTTACACTGGCTGCCCGAGAATAGCGCACACAAACAAAGTATAAGTAAACACACACCATTATACACACTGTAAATGCTTCCACAATGAACGCTTCCTCTCTACCTTACACTTCCCCCACAGGCAAGTGTGCAGCATGTTTTTCAGCTTTTTTGTGGCATTTTGTCTGGATTTTTTTTTTTTTGCAAATTCTCCAGTTTTTGGGGCACAATTTACTCACAAAAAATGTATACATTTATCAAGCATTTTCAATATTTTCCTAACCTTTTTATGCTTTGTTTGATGAGGGGGCGTGGCTTAGTGGAAAGAGGTGTTGCTTCATGGAAAGGAAGTATGGCTTAAATGCACTTGGAATAAAATGCACTTGGAATAAAACTAAGGCAACTTATAGGTGGCATAAACTTGGAGTAAAACAAAATAAAAGTGGCTCTATGTTGACAGAAGGTGGGGTAACACAGGTAGGGACGGCCAACACAAGCCACCAGTAGGTAGGGAAAACAGATCTAGGCAGAGACAGAAATACCACAGTGCAGCACAAAATAGTGCCCTAGAAAAACCGAATACCACAGTGCAACATAAAATACTGCCCTATCACCATACTGAAGTCAGTGATACCGTTGAATTCAGGAGGGTAACTGTGGCTGTGGGCCAGGTGCATAAGTATGAGATCGTTATGTACCTGGCCAGCCACTGTAAAGATGGCTCAGGTAGCCCCCTGGGCATTGGCCCTACAGGAAATTTCCCTGTAGGGTATATGGCCAATTTGCCCCTGCACGTTTATCATTCAACCATGAGCCACTATGTTAAATGTGGTGCAGTCTAAGATTTAAAGGGTATGTACACCTTTGGGGACAATTTTTTTATGATTACATTCTGCTCATTTTGGCCCCAAATTTTTTTTATGGGTCTTTATTAAAAACATTAAGCCATTCTGTCACAAAGTGTTAACTCTTTGTCTAGCTGTGTGAATCATACTTTCTCTTTCACCTTGTGCCAGACATTTAATAAACCAGATCTCTAAATTAAGGTCATAAATAGTGATGGACGAACAACGGCCATGACGTATTGTGAATGCGAACTCGCGTTTGTGATCAAATGTTCGCGAACCGCGTGTTTGCGGCAGGCACCATTGACTTTACTGGCAGGTGAACCTGAAAAACCTTCAGGTCATATTTGCAGCAGCCAAATACTTACTAGAAATGCACAAATAGTCCCACAACATAGACAGTGACATACCAGAGGGGGATCATTGGCAAAAATTCCCACAAAAAATATGTATTTTAATCAGTAGCCATTTGTATGCATCTTAAAATGAAACTCTCAAAAATTTGCCCTGCTGGAGCCTAGAAAGAAATTATTTTAGGCCAAAGGAGTACAGGCCCCAAAAATTAGGCATTCACCTGACAGAAAATAACTTCTGATGATGTGGCTGGAGGTACATTAGGCAGTCACTGGATACAAATTTTACTGTAGGCCAGTACAGGCCCCAAAAATTAGGCATTCACCCGACAGACAAAAACTTGTGATTATGTGGCTAGAGGTACATTCGGCGGTCACTGGATACAAATTTTACTGTCAGCCTGCACAGGCCCCAAAAACTAGGCAGGCCTCAATCAATATTTGGTAGAAACAGGTATATCAAAACCCCTTAGGCCCCTTTCACACGGGCGAGTATTCCGCGCGGATGCGATGCGTGAGTTGAACGCATTGCACCCGCACTGAATACCGACCCATTCATTTCTATGGGGCTGTTCACATGATCGGTGATTTTCACGCATCACTTGTGCGTTGCGTGAAAATCGCAGCATGCTCTATATTCTGCGTTTTTCACGTAACGCATGCCTCATAGAAATGAATGGGGTTGCGTGAAAATTGCAAGTTTCCTCAAGCAAGTGTGGATGCGGTGCGATTTTCATGCACAGTTGCTAGGAGACCCGATCATTATTATTTTCCCTTATAACATGGTTATAAGGTTACATGATCTTTTACCATGGTGTTGGATCATGTGATGACTGTGACATCACCAAAGGTCCTTGTTGCTAAGGTGAGTTAACATTTTTTTTTATTTTTTTAATCCCTCCAGCGCTATTCAACTATGCATTCTGTATTGCCATGTTATAAGGGGAAATAATACAATCTACAGAACACTGATCCCAAGCCTGAACTTCTGTGAAGAAGTTCAGGTTTGGGTACCAAACATGCACGATTTTTCTCACGTGAGTGCAAAACGCATGGCAATGTTTTGCACTCACGCGGAAAAATCGCGGGTGTTCCCGCAACGCACCCGCACATGTTTCCGCAACGGCCGTGTGAAAGAGGCCTTAATCAGTATTTTGTGGAAACAAGTATCTCGCAGGCCTCAATCAATATTGTCACATAAGTAGAGAAAGGGGCGGCACAGTTACATAGTTACATCAACAATCCAAAGGATAGCGAAGCAGTTGTCTAGGCTGGTGGGGATCGACACACTTACGGTGGTGCACAGCTGATCGCAGTAAGTTAGGTACGTATAATCACAGTATAGGAGAAAGAATATACAGCGGCACTCACCAGTGTGTTGTGACAAGCAGGTACATTTATTCCATGTATAGAATGTAGCAGGGGGCAGACAATTCTTAATCACGCATCTGAACAGCGATGGCCGTTTCACGCTAACAAGCGCTTCCTCAGGCTCTGCGTCGGCGCATACATGTGCGTCACCCTTTTAAATACCGGCGCAGCCAGTTGTCATGGTGATTGACAACACAGCTGCGTCTTCATCAAAGGTTAATAGAAAAACATACATGCAACAAGACAACTATAAATACCAAGCAATACAATTACATATGACATTTGCGTCTGCATTGTCAATCAACTTAATCAGTATTTTGTGGAAGCAGGTATATTGCAGCCCTCAATCAGTATTTTTTGGAAGCAGGTATCTCGCAAGCCTCAATCAATATTTGGTGGAAACAGGTATATCGAACCCCATAATCAATATTTTGTGGAAGCAGGTATAGCGGAACCCTCAATCAGTATTTTGTGGAAGCAGGTATCGCGCAGTCCTCAATCAATATTTGGTGGAAGCAGGCAAATCAATCCCCGTAATCAGTATTTTGTGAAAGCAGGTATATCGTAGGCCTCAATAAATATTTTGTGGAAACAGGTATATCAAACCCCTTAATCAGTATTTTGTAGAAACAGGTACATCGCAGGCCTCAATCAATATTTGGTGGAAGCAGGTATATCAATCCCCTTAATCAGTATTTTGTGGAAGCAGGTATATTGCAGCCCTCAATCAGTATTTTGTGGAAGCAGGTATCTCGCAGGCCTCAATCAATATTTGGTGGAAACAGGTATATCGAACCCCTTAATCAATATTTTGTGGAAGCAGGTGTAACATCCCGGAGTATGTTACCAAACTCTTTTTCCCTGCTACCACATGTTAAGTGTAATTATATTGTCATTATATGTATTTTCTAGGCCTGTTTTATATATTATGCAGTAGTTTCCATGTGCACCAGCAGGTGGCAGCAGTATGCAGCAGGACCTTAGCCAGTTTAGTATTGCTAGACTGGAACAGTTAATTACAGTTTAGCTCCCCGCCTCTTTGAGGAGGTGTGGAATTTTCCCACATCCTGTCTCATGGGGAGGAAAGGAAGTTACAGTTAGTGTGCCAGCCACCCATGCTTGGGGAAGGTTGTGCAAGTGGGAGCTCCCAGAAAATAGGTATGTGAGTTATTACATCTTAAAGGGCCCTGCAACAGTACCCTGCGCACATTGCAATTGGCGTCACAAACAAACCATAGACTTATATACATCTATCCTGACCACTGCATAGTTGGCCACCGTACCACGCCCCGGCTCACTGCACAGGTATATCGGAGCCCTCAATCAGTATTTTGTGTAAGCAGGTATCGCACAGTCCTCAATCAATATTTGGTGGAAGCAGGTATATCAATCCTCTTAATCGGTATTTTGTGGAAGCAGGTATATCGGAGCCCTCAATCAGTATTTTGTGGAAGTAGGTTTATCAATCCTGTTAATCAGTATTTTGTGGAAGCAGGTATATTGCAGGCCTCAATCAATATTTGGTGGAAGCAGGTATATCAAACCCCTTAATCAGTATTTTGTAGAAGCAGGTATATCACACCCCTCAATAAAAAAAAATTGCCACAACAGTTATATCACACCACCCTGTTTATTTGGGGCAACAGGTATGTCTATGTTAGAAAGTATATTATATGTATATCACACCCCTCAATCAGTTTTGGGGCAACAAGTATATCACACCAGTAGCAAATAGTTGTTCCAATAGCGCTTGTCCCTCTATATAGCTGTGGTATTGCAGCAAAACCGCACACAACTGCTGCACAATACAAATGCACTATTTACTTTCTATATTGGAAAGTATGTTATAGGTATATCACACCACTCAATCAGTATTTTGGTGGGCAACAGGTATATCACACCAGTTGCAATTAGTTGTTCCAATAGCGCTTGTCCCTCTATATAGCTGCAGTATCGCAACAAAACTGTACACAACTGCTGCACAATACAAATGCACTATATACTTTCTATGTTAGAAAGTACAGTGGATATAAAAAGTCTACACACCACTGTTATAATGTCAGGTTTCTGTGATGTAAAAAAATGAGACAAAGATAAATCATTTCAGAACTTTTTCCACCTTTAGGGCCGCTTCACACGAGCGGATGCCGTGCGTGGCATCCGCTCCGTGAAAGAGTGCCAAGACCCGCTGCAGACTGCAGAGGCACGGAGCAGTAACATGACTGTTAATGCTCCGTGCCTCTCTGTGATCTCTTTACTACGAAATCACAGTGACAACTGTGATTTCGTAGTAAAGAGATCACAGAGAGGCACGGAGCATTAACAGTCATGTTACTGCTCCGTGCCTCTGCAGTCTGCAGCGGGTCTTGGCACTCTTTCACGGAGCGGATGCCACGCACGGCATCCGCTCGTGTGAAGCGGCCCTTAATGTGATCTATAAACTGTACCACTCAATTGAAAAACAAACTGAAATCTTTTAGGTGTAGGGAAGTAAAAAATAAATAAAAATAATGTGGTTGCATAAGTGTGCATGCCCTCTTATAACTGGGGATGTAGCTGTGTTCAGAATTAAGCAATCACATTCAAAATCATGTTTATTAGGAGTCAGCATACACCTACCACCATTTAAACTGCCTCTGATTAACCCCAAATAAAGTTCAGCTGCTCTAGTTGGTCTTTCCTGACATTTTCTTACTCGCATCCCACAGCAAAAGCCATGGTCCACAGAGAGCTTCCAAAACATCAGAGGGATCTCATTGTTAAAAGGTATCAGTCAGGAGAACGGTACAAAAGAATTTTCAAGGCATTAGATATACAATGGAACACAGTGAAGACAGTCATCATCAAGTGGATAAAATATGGCACAACAGTGACATTACCAAGAACTGGACGTCCCTCCAAAATTGATGAAAAGACGAGAAGAAAACTGGTCTGGAGGCTACCAAGAGGCCTACAGCAACATTAAAGGAGCTGCAGGAATATCTGGCAAGTACTAGCTGTGTGGTACATGCGACAACAATCTCCCGTATTCTTCATATCTTTGGGCTATGGGGTAGATTGGCAAGACGAAAGCCCTTTCTTATGAAGAAAAACATCCAAGCCAGGCTACATTTTTCAAAAACACATCTGAAGTCTCCCAAAAGCATGTGAGAAAAGGTTATGTTCGGATGAGACCAAGGTTGAACTTTTTGGCCATAATTCCAAAAGATATGTTTGGCGCAAAAACAACACTGGACATCACCAAAAGAACAGCATACCCACAGTGATGCAAGGTGGTGGCAGCATTATGCTTTGGGGCTGTTTTTCTTCAGATGGAACTGGGGCCTTAGTTAAGCTAGAGGGAATTATGATCAGTTCCAAATACCAGTCAATATTGGCACAAAACCTTCAGGCTTCTGCTAGAAAGCTGAATATGAAAATGAACTTCATCTTTCAGCATGACAACGACCCAAAGCATACATCCAAATCAACAAAGGAATGACTTCACCAGAAGAAGATTTTTGGGATGGCCCAGCCAGAGCCCAGACCTGAATCTGATTAAAAATCTGTGGGATAATCTGAAGAGGGCTGTGCACAGGAGATGCCCTTGCAATCTGACAGATTTGGAGTGTTTTTGCAAAGAAGAGTGGGCTATAATAAAATCAAAAGGTGCTTCAACAAAGTATTAGTTTAAGGGTGTGCACACTTATGCAACCATATTATTTAATTTTTATATTTTTTCTTCCCTCTACCTAAAAGATTTCAGTTTGTTTTTCAATTCAGTTGTACAGTTTATAGGTCACATTAAAGGTGGAAAAAGTTCTGAAATGAATTATCTTCGTCTCATTTTCTTACATCACAGAAACCTGACATTTTAACAGGGGTGTGTAGACTTTTTATATCCACTGTATATTATAGGTATATCACACTCCTCAATCATTTTTTTTTGGGGGCAACAAGTATATCACACCCATTGCAATTAGTTGTTCCAATAGCGTTTGTCCCTCTGTATAGCTGCGGTATCGCAGCAGAACTGCACAAAACTGCTGTACAATAAAAATGCACTATAACATACTTTCTATGTTAGAAAGTATATTATAAGTATATCCACCCCTCAGTATATAACACCTATCGACAGCACACTTATACCAGTCCTTAAAAGGATGTTTGTGGCCCTATTAGCTAGCGTTAGGTGTCCCTAACAGCCTGTCCTTGCCACACAGCAACCTCTCCCTACACTGGCAAAACACAGAATGTAAAATGGCTGCTATATCGGGTTCTGTGATAGGGTGGGGGTGTGTCCATGTCTGAAATGTCCCAATTGGCTGTCCTGTCCCACCTGATGGATGTGTCATGGGCAAAGGTTCAGCGCAATGCAAAAGAATATGGCGCCGGCGGACATCGCCATATGTTAGTATGTTCAGCGAATCGCGAACGTGCAAAGTTTGCCGCAAAACAACCGCTGGGCGAACCACAAGGCCATCTCTAGTCATAAACACTTATTTAAGCCACATTCTTATCAGTAAGATAAGAACTGAGCTATAATGAGTGTTTAGGAGGTCACTGCCTGCTACTAGAGAATCTCAAGGCTGCAAAGATAAAGAACCTTGAAATTTTTAATAAAGACCAATTGAAAAATGTTTTTTAGTACAATGCAACAATAAAAAAATTGACCCCCAAAGGTATACAACCTTTAAGTCTTACTTTTAGACAGTATCATTAAATCTACCAAATCTTGTTTGTCCACTAGCCTTTTCTTCACTGAGTTTTACCCCTATAAAGAAGTTGATGTAAAAATTATTCAAAAAAGGTAAAAGTTGTAGCATGCTGCTTTATTTTAAAAGAAAATTAGAAAAATGACAGCTAAATAACAAAAATTCCAGTGGCAAAATAACACTTGTGTGCCCTGTGTTTTATATTTCCGATAGACCTCCTGCTAATTAAAAATGCACAAAAAAATTCAAGTGCAAACACCATCACCATAAATGCAAAATCGTAGAAAAATACCAGCAAAAATCCATGTGTGAAAGCACTTTTAGGGTAAGACATTTCATGTGAAGTTGGTCATTGAGTACTTGAGATAGGGAAATTTGTAAGTCTTGTTTGTCGCTTTAAACAAAAGTGAAGACTCAAATGCGTCAGAGCGAGAACTAGCATAGATTACCTGTTCTAGATTTCAGAGTTATGTAGCGCAATTGCTCTAAATAATTCAATTGATATCCATGACCTTATTGATAAGTAGGGATGTAGGGCAGACCTCCAGCTATGTCTTACTGTAAAAACATAAGAGGTCTACTGAGCTTATGACATAAATGAGTACAAATAACACTGATGTGTCTGAACTGACAGACTCTTGTGGTATGCTGGGAGCTTGAACAATGTTTATTCTAGTGATTTTGTTCCCATGAGTTCCCGTGAGAGCACCTTATGAAAGCGCTCTACTGCTACAGACGTTGACTGACAATATCCTTCTTTTTAGTTGACAATCTTTTCATGTGTACAAGGAGTTAAAGATGCACCAGAGTCAAAATTAAAGTGTACCAATCAAAGTATTCTTCCTGTCTGGTTCTAACACATATCACAATGTAGATATATCATTTTTATCATGAAAGGAAAATGATTATTTTTCATTTAGAAACTATATGGCCATAAAACATATGTAAGGCTGATCTAGTGCTGATGTAGAGGAATATAACTCCTATAAAGACAGTGGTCAAGTTTTTTCAATTTAGGGGGAAAAAAACATTCTCAACTCAAATCAGATTAAACTTGGTTATCCAGTTTCATGATATTGGCAGGGATCCGACTCCTGGCAATCTACTATTTGAAGGGGCATTCAAAAACGCTATGTATTCTTCAAAGTTTACCTGCATGCATTCTGTTCACATAAATGGGAAAGCAAGATATAATTGCACGTTCCCTCCGGTACATGGTAGACGGAATGCCGGTAAACATCGAAAAGGAGTGCAGCACTTGCATGAGTACTATAACCCTTCGCACAGGTGATTGACAGGGGTGTCGGGAGTCAGATCCCCACTATTCAGATATTGTTGACCTATCCTGAGAATAGGTAATCAAAATAATAAAAAACCGGACAACCCCTTTAACGTCTGGACCCATCTCTAATAATTGAGTATATATGTAATATACAATATAAGGCAAATAAAATATATTTTGTGTTCATAACTGTGTTTGTGGACAGTAAAGGCTCTTTGCAATCCATCCTGGCCAGCACATAACCTAATAAAAAACAATTCTTTATCAAGGGGAATATTCATATGAATTTCTATTACGACCTATATCCAGGAGACAAAGCAGACATTGCATAACTGGAAATCAGCACGGATAAAACTGCATATATTTTATATATTGTGAGGAACAGAAGTATTTGAACACCCTGTGATTTTTCAAGTTCTCCCACTTAGAAATCATGAAGGGGTCTGAAATTCACATTGTAAGTGCATTACCACTCTGAGAGACAGAATAAAAATAAATAAATCAGGAAATCACATTGTATGATTTTTAAAGAATGTATTTGTCTTGCCCTGCTGAACATAAGTATTTGAACATCTGTTAATATTTGGTAAAGAAGCCTTTGTTTGCAATCACAGAGGTCAAACGTTTCCTGTAGTTCTTGACCAGGTTTGCACACACTGCAACTGGGATTTTGGCTCACTCCTCCACACAGATCTCCTTTAGATCTGTCAGGTTTCGGGGCTGTCGCTGAGAAACACAGAGTTTCAGCTCCCTCCAAAGATGTTCTATTGGATTTAGGTCTGGAGACTGGCTAGGCCACTCCAGAACCTTGATATGCTTCTTACGGAGCCACTCCTTGGTTATCCTGGCTGTGTGCTTCGGGTCGTTGTCATGTTGGAAGACCCAGCCATGACCCATCTTCAATGCTCTGACTGAGGGAAGGAGGTTGTTGCTCAAAATCTCACAATAAATGGCCCCATTCATCCTCTCCTTAATACAGTGCAGTCGTCTGGTGAGATCTTGCATGGAGCCCCAGTCCAAGGGAGACTGACAGTCGTCTTTAGCCTCTTCCATTTTCTAACAATTACTCCAACAGTTGATCTATTTTCACCAAGCTGCTTGGCAACTGCCCTGTAGCCATTCCAGCCTTGTGGAGGTCCACAATTTAGTCTCTGGTGTCTTTTGACAGCTCTTTGGTCTTGCCCATGGTAGTAGTTGGCGTCTGACTGACTGTGGGGTGGGCAGGTGCCTTTAAAGAGATCAGACAGGTGCTACTAAGTTAGATTAATGAGTGGAGTAGAGGTGGACTTTTTAAAGGCACAGTAACAGGTTTTTGAGAGCCAGAATTCTTGCTGTTTCTCAGGTGTTCAAATACATATGTTCAGCAGTGCAAGAAAAATATATTCTTTAAAAATCATACAATGTGATTTTGTGAATTTTTTTTTTATATTGTGGGAATGCACCTACAATATGAATTTCAGACCCCTCCATGATTTCTAAGTGAGAGAACTTGCAAAATCGCAGGGTGTTCAAATACTTCTGTTCCTCACTGTATAGTATCCACTTTAAAAACCATCAAATAGATTCAGCAGGAAATACAAAAGGTCCTTAGAAAGCATTTACTCCCATAGAACATATTGTAGTTGACATGTTTCAGACCTGTGCGGTCTTTAGACATAACCATGACTTAAGGCTACGAAGGTCTGAAATGCATCAATATGTTTCCCTGTTAATTTATACTATCTATATACATTTTGGATTTGCTGTGGCATGGATTTGATTGTGCCTAATGTCGATGTTAAAATATATGGAGTTTTATCAGTGCTGGTTTTCATGGATTTGAAGGAGATCAGGATCCAATGCATACACTAATGAACTGACCAAAATATTATCATTCATTAGATACCAGGATCTGCTGGTTTTCCTAATTAGGGATTAGCGAACCCTAACTGCAAAGTTTGGGTTCGTATCGAACTTTGCAACTTCGGGTACCCGGACCTGAACCTGGACTTTTTCACTGAAGTCTGGGTTCAGTGTTTGGGTGGTTCTATTATTTTTTGTTATAACATGGTTATATCATAAAATAATAGCATTCTTAAGACAGAATGCAAAAGAATATTGCCATTTACGGGTAAAAAGAAAAAAAACTCACCTCCACTTGATCATTAGTCTCTTCTATCTTCATTCAGCAGGACCTGTCAAAGTACCTATGATGTGCGCAATGACATCATCACACTCACCACATGGGAGAGCGTGGTGCACTGGTGATGTCATTGCGCACATCACAAGTCTTAAGAATGCTATTATTTTCCGTTATAACCATGTTATAACAGAAAATAATTAAGTGAAGTTCGGGTCCCTATTGACTTCAAAGGGGTTCGGGGTCAAGTTCGGGTCCTGAATCTGAACTTTGACCTGAAGTTCGTCCAAACCCGAACTTCGACGGGTTCGCCCATCGCTATTCCTAATAACTTTCCTAAGCAGCAGAATTTGGATTAAAAATTATTTTTGGGGAGGGGGTTTGTTGCATGTAAGACATCGGATGTTGACATTTCAGCATTCATTGTAATATATGGAGCAAGTTTATTAATGATTCGATTTGCTCATTTTGTAAGGCACCAATATATTGCATAATTGCTAAAAATTACTAAAGCAGTGAGATGGTTGTGCCTGAAAGTTTATCATACAGTTTTTCTGTTTCATGTCTACAAAATGTAATTACTAGACGTTGTAAAACTTGTTGAGCCACCAGCCTGTTATGATGTTGCGCTGTAGACATGGGAATTAAAAAGTCTAATGAAGTTAAAATGTTTCAATATAAAGATGGTTAGATGCCAATTAACTATGCTGATTGGACTGAGGAGATGTTTTGCAGGAAAGGGATTTGTATGGCAAATCAATTGGAAGCAAGCACAGGGATTAGAAGTACCTAGCGTTATAAACATGCAAATGGAGTTCCATTCACTTTCCAAAGAGAAGTATAAGATGCCAAAAGAGTATACTACATTTTGGTTGACACGTTATTAACAAAGGCAGGAGTTAGTGTTATTTCAATTTAAAATCCAAATAGATAGCTTAAAACCAGCTCTTATTCCCATGTGTCGTCTCACAGCAGAGTTATTTACTCTGAGAAGCCAAGAGCTCTTGAGTCTCATCACACAGACAGTAGATGGCTCACTGGGGAAGCCATGGGGCATTTGTTAATCCCTAAACCAAATTTCCCATTACTAAACTGTAAATGATTTGAAGGCCATGTACACCTTTGAGGACAATTTTTTTGTGATTGCATTATTTTACTCATTTGGGACTAAAAATAATTTTTTCAATTGGTCTTTGTTAAAAATATGGAGCCGTTCTGTCACAAAGGGTTAGCTGTTTTTCTAGCTGTGTGCATCCCAAATAAACGTTGTGCCTTAATAACCCTTATCTCAAAATTACTAGAGATCATAAACACGTATTTAAGCCACATTCATATCAGTAAGACAATGATTGAGCTATTATGAGTGTTAATAATGTCAGAGATCAGAGATAAAGAGACCATCAGCTCCCTGTATGATGGAGCAGACAGAAAATTCAGATCCTACTAGTAGAACATCTCAGCTCTGTACAGAGAAATGGACTCCATATTTTAATATATTGTAGGAAGGAACAAGGGGTCGTCATTGATGGTCGGTACGTGTCACCGAGGTTCCTGGCCTTGGTGAGGTAAGAGACATTTTTTTTTCCTGAAGTGTCATTATTGCTTTGCAGTCTGACACTTCAGCTGTTTAGTATGGCTGTAAAGCTGATCCGGGATGGCTCTTACTTGGAGAAGCCAAAGTTCTGGGTGGGTGGCTACTCCCCACATTCCAGGCCGGGTCTTGGGAGGCTTATAAAAGCAGTCAGCACTGTCAGGTTGGGTGGATTATCCTCCATATCACAGTGAAGCTGTGGATTCTGTGTGGTTTGGGATCTGAAGATGTGTGCCGTGCAAAAGGGCTGAGAGCCGCATGCTGGAAAACAGGCCCCTAAAGCCTGCTGGGGACCGCTGATGAAAAACTGCTTACAAGGTGAATGTTTGTGTTCTGTGGACTTTCCATGGTGTGAACGAACACCAACACTGCGAACTGTTATTTTGTTTTGCCTTCTGTGTGAATAAACATCATAACTAGTGCACAGCGCACAGTGCAT
This sequence comes from Bufo gargarizans, assembly GCF_014858855.1. Lineage (NCBI taxonomy): Eukaryota > Metazoa > Chordata > Amphibia > Anura > Bufonidae > Bufo > Bufo gargarizans. Next base: position 633,748,934 of record NC_058080.1, on the reverse strand, counting down.
ACTTTAATATTGCAGCAGAATAACATCTGCCATAAATGCAGAATTTTTGGGAACAATTGTTCTGCTATAGTCTTTTGCTGAGGTCCTCTGCAGATGTTAGCATTATGGATGTTTTGTATGCATCTGTAATACAGCACCCATAGTCAATATGGAAATTGTGAAAAAAGTGACCTACTCTGTGGATGAATGTCGTATTACAGTGGTATACCTATGAGGGAACCATACCATAACACGTACATGCCTACAGCTGCATAATATGGAACCTTAAAGGGTACCTGTAACCTGCACTATGCTGCAGTATAATGTAGTGACTGTCACTTCTGTGGTGTCAGTCAGTACTTTTAGAACACCAGTGCTGTGACGTAGATGGGCCAGATGCTCCCTTTCCTGCCTTATAGATGATGATTGTCAGATTTCTTTCCTGTAGCCTGTAACTCATTATCCAGAGGCGGGAAGGGTGAAGGCAGCGAGTCTCATAGGACTCACCTTTAGTGATGGACGAACATTGGCCAAGACAATTTGCGAACGGGAATGTGCGTTCGCGATTAAATGTTCGCATCGCACTCATTGACTTTAATAGCAGGCGAACCTGAAAAACCTTCAGGTCATATTTGCAGCAACCAAATACAAACTATGAGTGAACAAATAGTCCGACAACATGGACAGTGACATACCAGATGGAGATCATTGGCAAAATCAGGGGCCATTTTTATGAGTCTTAATGTGAAACTCTCAAAAATGTGCCTTGCTGGAGCCTAGAAAAATTGTATTTCCTATTGGTTTAATGTATACAAATGTGCAGTACTCCACGTTTTTGTATCCTGCAGAGTCCATTAAAACAATGCAAACGTTAACGTAAATGTTTTCTCTACCATGGAACTGTATGGTGAACAGACGCCACTGTATGGCATCAGTCTGAGGCATCTGTTAACGCATACATTTTAGGTATGCATTAAATGGATGGCAAAAATAGGATGCGAACCCAGCCCCCTAGTGTCAGAATAAGCACCAGTACACAGCGGAGCAGCGTGGCGGAGAGGGGAGGCCGACATGTACTGACAGAGCGCTACCTGGCCCTGGTGGTCAGGGATGAGGACTGTGTTTCCCAAGGATCATTTTCTACTGGGAAATACAGGGCACAGTATAATACACTAGAATCTATATAATGTAAAGATATTAGCCCTAACCATGAATAATAATACAATTAGGTGGTCATTTATTATATAGAAATACGTCTATGTTAGGCATATTTCTGACACAGATTGTGGCGCAAAGGTCCTTAGCACTGCAATCTGTATATTTTTCCCGCTCATGCCAGGTCTAAAAAAGGATAGCGTGGGCAGGGAAAGGAATACAGTTATGGCCATCCAGTTATTGGATACCACCGCCATACATTGACCGGATAACATCTCTGTAAAGTAACCGAATAACACAGCTATACCGTGACCCGATAAAAGGGTATAAGAGGGCACAGTGCAGAGAATGACTAGGGGCACTGCACAGGGTGTGGTAAGAGGGCACAATGCAGGGTATAAGGGGGCACAGTACGGGGTAAGGGGCACAGTATGGGGTGGGGGGCACAGTCAAATGACCCTGTGACATTAGAAGGTCCTTATGGTGAATGTGGTTCATACGCCATCATAATGAGAGACAGAGGAGTGAGACAAGGGTATGATTATGTGGCTAGAGATAAAATATTTAACTGTCGGCCAGTACAGGCCACAAAAACTAGCCAATAGGCATTACTTGACAGCAAAGAACTTTGGATTCTGTGGCTGGAGGTGCATTGGGCGGTCACAAAATAAATATTTAACTGTCGGCCAGTACAGGCCCCAAAAATTAGGCATTTACCTGACATAAAAGGTTTTTTATGCCGCTGTATATACATAAGGCAAGGACCATTCTTTGTTCTGGGTGGTTGCAGATATGTGTGGGCTGGCATGAGGAAATTTGTGGTATACGTGGTCACAGATGTTGAATTCCTCCGAGTTCCATGTCTCATTCATTTTTAAAAATGTGAGGTAGTGCACACTGTCGTGAGCTAGGCGAGTGCACTTATTGGTCATGATCCCGCCTGCTGCGCTAAACGTCCTTTCGGACAGGATATTCGACAAGGGGCAAGCCAAGAGTTCCATGGCAAATTGTGCCAGCTCTGGCCACAGGTCAAGCCTGCACACCCAGTAGTTTTTTTTTGTTTTGTTTTCCTGTGCTTCTTATAACTTTAATAACAGCAAACATTTTAAATTACATACTGTTAAAAAGGTGGCTGAGCTATACAGCTTGTCTACGCAATCATCATGGCCCTGTAATACACAGGCGTCTCTTTTAAAAAAAAATTAAATCTTTATTGTTTTCTTAAACCAAATGTATAAAATTCAATGTAATAAATAATAGAAAAGAATTGTACACAAAAGTAATACAATTAACCCTATTGACCCCCTCCTCCCCCCCCCTTACTTCACTGTTGCGAGAGCCGATCATACCTTTGTTGATACTATTATTTCAATTTCCAATACTACAAATAACCGGGGTGTTTAGGGGCGGAAATCCGACCCATTCTAACGACGCTCTAGTTTTCTAACTATTCTACCATAGGCATCAATGGTATCCATCAGGGCCATCCACTCGGAAAAGCTAGGGCTATTATTAGTGCCCCAATATTTGACAATCAGGGCCTTTGCGGCCATAAACCCCTCCATACAGCTTCGTATCTGGTGGGACGTTAAATCACTAGGGGGGAAGAAATAGAGTATTGCCTGCATAAAACATCGGTCCAGTTGGATCTTATTTCTTCTGAATAATTCCCCATAAATACAGGTCCAAAAACAAATTATTTCTGGCCAATTCCATAATATCTGAATTTTCTGCCGAACATTTCCAACACACATCCTTTTTTTCTTAAAGGGTTCCTAGCTTCTCAGAGCGTCCACATCAGCCGTTAACCTGATGTAGTCAGACACCTGTCGGTCTAGGCGTTCCCTGAGGCTGGATCCAGAGGGCAGCTGATAATGGGTTTGGCTGAAAGAATGATCTAATATCCGAAGTGACCAACCCAACTTCAAACCGCCCTCTTCTTGCAAGAGCAGAAGGATTGGTATGCGCACCTGTTTCGCAGTGGGTGGAAATTCCTCTGCCTGCGCCAGCAACATCAGAATGCAGCATCTCTCGCAGCAAGGCCTGGAAATGCTACCGGGGGTGTTAGGCTACTTTCACACTTGCGGCAGGACGGATCCGGCAGGCTGGTCTCCCTGTCGGATCCGTCCTTCCGCTGTTTCGCCGTATCACCGGACTGCCGCTCCGCCGCTCCGTCCCCATTGACTATAATGGGGACGGGGGCTGAGCTCCGGTGCAGCACGGCGATGCACGGCGAAAGCCGCCTGACTAAAAAGTCGGACATACAGGACTTTTTAGTCCGGCGGCTTTCGCCGTGCACCGCCGTGCTGCACCGGAGCTCAGCCCCCGTCCCCATTATAGTCAATGGGGACGGAGCGGCGGTCCGGCGATACGGCGAAACAGCGGAAGGACGGATCCGACAGGGAGACTAGCCTGCCGAATTCGTCCTGCAGCAAGTGTGAAAGTACCCTAAGTACGTTGCCACCCAGTATAGGTCCTTGATCTTTATGCTTTTTATACGGGGGTCTCTCTTCAAACACTGGAGCATGAAAGCCCACATTTGCACTAAATTGGAAGCGGTGGAGCGCCCTGGTTTCTGCTCATCGCCAGGAGAATGTCGTCCTTGGTCTCCTTCCACGGACAACACCAAGGATCCCCGAAAAATTTAAAGCCTGCTCTTCTTGCTCCTCCTTTTCCTCCTCCTCCTTCCCCCGCCACCATCTTCCTCTGACTCCTCTTCAGACTCCTGTTGACTTGTCTCTGGGAATTCATTCAGCATTTCAACTTCCTCATCTTCCGGCACCTGCTCCTCAATGGTTTGATCAATGACACGACGCAATGCATGCTGCAGAATGAAGGCATAAGGTATGATGTCACTGTTGGCGCCCTGGCTGCAACTGACCAGTTTGGTGATCTCATCAAATGGCCGCAGAAGTTTGCATGAGTCGCCCATGAGCAGCCACTGGCGCGGTGAAAAAAAGAAGCTCCCCAGTACCTGTCCTGCAAAGTTCGTACAGGTAGTCATTAACTGCACTTTTCTGCTGGAGCAGCCTATCAAGCATATACAAGGTGGAGTTCCAGTGCGTCGGGCTGTCACAAATCAGACGTCTGACGGGCAAGTGAAGTCGCCACTGAACGTCAGCAAGGCGAGCCATGGCCGTGTAAGATCTTCTAAAATGGACAGAGATTTTCCTGGCCTGCCGCAAGAAGTCCTGGACCCCGAGGTATTTGGCAACGAATCATTGCACGACAAAGTTCAGGACATGAGCCATGCACGGCGCGTGTAAAATTTGGCCCTGTTTCAGCGCACTCAGCAGATTGGCACCGTTGTCGCACACCACTTTACCAACTGTCAAATTGAGCGGGGTTAGCCATTAATCGACCTGTGACCGCAGAGCTGAAAGGAGAGCAGGACCGGTGTGGCTCTTGGCTTCCAGGCACAACAGCCGCAGCACAGCATGGCAACCTCTCACCTGACACGTTAATTAGGTTCTGGGGAGCTTGGGAGGTGCAGCAGAAGAGGCGGTAGCAGTGGAAAAGGAGGAGTTTGCCGAGCAGGAGACGGATGGAGTAGGAGGAGGAGAAGAAGAGGCAGGCCACCATGAAATCCGTGGGAGTAACACCAAATCCACATGGGTGCCACGAGTAACATGCTTGATGGTCGTCAGAAGGTTCACCCAGTGGGCAGTAAAAGTTATGTACCTTCCCTGCCCGTGTTTGATAGACCACGTGTCTGTGGTCAGATGTATCTTAGCACCGACACTGTGTGACAGAGATATATTAACTTGCTGCTGAACGTGGCCATATAGTTCAGGGATGCCCTTCTGGGAGAAATATTTCCTTCCAGGGATCCATTGCAGTGTGCCAATGGCCACAATTTTCTAAAGGCCTCCGAGTCCACTAATTTATATGGCAGTAGTTAGTGTGCTAGCAGTACCGACAAGCCAGCGGTCAGCCATTGGGCAAGAGGATTATCCAGCATCATAATTTTTTTACGTTTGAACATTTGAGCCACGGAAGCCTGCCTTCTGCCAGATGAACGCGTTGACGGCACGGTGGAAGGTGGAGTATAGGACAAATGGGAGGAGAGAGGAAAAGGAGAAGAGGCAGGACGTGGAGCGCCGGGAGTGTGGCTTTGTGGGTTCTGATGGCATTGCTCCCACTGGGCTCGGTGATGGGAAGCCAGGTGCCTTCTTAAGGCAGTCATCCCTAGGTGAGTGTTGGGCTTACTGCGACTTATGTGTTGACAGCACAGGCTGCAGATGGCAACACTATTATAAGCAGCTGACACGTAAAAAAAAAAGCCCACACTGCAAAACCATGTGCCGGCGTGCTGGGAGCAAGATGTGACCGTGCATGGTGGATGGCTCGCTTCCCTCTGGTGCACTGAGAGTTCTGACTGCTTCTCCTTCTTCTCCATATTTGCTGCTCCGTCTCTCCCTCTGAACTCCCCTTCTCTTCCTCTCTTGTGGGCACCCACGTAACATCAATCGACATGTCATCATCGTCACCTTCACCACCACTGACATTAGAGATCTCGGAGTAGGCAGCAACAGCAGGGACCACCCTCCTTGGGCTGATCTGGGTACTGTCGTCATACCACTGGGTGGCGGTCGTTGCTACCTCCTCTTCGTCGTCCGATTCCAAGAATGGCTGCCCATCGGTAAGTTCTGGGAATGGATGGGAAAATAATTCCTCTGACTCGAGTGGAGGGGCTATGGTGGTGGTGGTGTCTTTGGGGATGCACACAGATGCACACATCTGCCTAAGTCCGTAGAGAAGAGCAATATTTGTGGAAGAAGGTATATTGCAGCCCTCAATCAGTATTTGGTAGAAAAAGGTATATAGCAATAGCACCCCTCAATCAGTATTTAGTGGAAGAAGGTATATGGCACCCTTCAATCAGTATTTGTTTTTGTTTTGTTTTTGAATGTCAGAAATGTATATTTGTGAATGTTGAGATGTTATATTGGTTTCACTGGTAAAAATAAATAATTGAAATGGGTATATATTTGTTTTTTGTTAAGTTGCCTAATAATTATGTACAGTAATAGTCACCTGCACACACAGATATCCCCCTAAAATAGCTAAAACTAAAAACAAACTAAAAACTACTTCCAAAAATATTCAGCTTTGATATTAATGAGTTTTTTGGGTTCATTGAGAACATGGTTGTTGTTCAATAATAAAATTAATCCTCAAGAATACAACTTGCCTAATAATTCTGCACTCCCTGTATAGCAATATCACCCCTTAATCAGTATTTAGTGGAAGAAGGTATATTGCACCCCTCAATCCGTTTTTGGCAGAAACAGGTATATGGCACCCCTCAATCAGTATTTGGCGGAAACATGTATATGGCACTCCTCAATCAGTATTTTGTGGAAGCAGGTGTATCGCAGCCCTCAATCAGTATTTGGTGGAAGAAAGTATATAGCAATAGCACCCCTCAATCAGTATTTTGTGGAAGAAGGTATATGGCACCCCTAAATCAGGATTTGGCGTAAACAGGTATATAGCACCCCTCAATCAGTATTTGGCAGAAACAGGTATATGGAACCCCTCAATCAGTATTCTGTGGAAGTAGGTGTATTTCAGCCCTCAATCAGTATTTGGTGGAAGAAGGTATATAGCAATAGCACCCCTCAATCAGTATTTAGTGCAAATAGACATATGGCACCCCTCAATCAGTATTTGCCAGAAACAGGTATATGGCACCCCTCAATCAGTATTTTGTGGAAGCAGTTGTATCACAGCCCTCAATCAGTATTTGGTGAAAGAAGGTATATAGCAATAGCATCCCTCAATCAGTAATTTGTGGATGAAGGTATATGGCCCCCGTCGATCAGTATTTGGCAGAAACAGGTATATGGCACCCCTCAATCAGTATTTGGCAGAAACAAGTATATGGAACCCCTCAATCAGTATTTTGTGGAAGAAGGTATATCGCAGCCCTCAATCAGTATTTGGTGGAAGAAAATAAATGGCACCCCTCCATCAGTATTTGGCAGAAACAGGTATATAGCACTCCTCAGTCAGTGTTTTGTGGAAGCAGGTGTATCGCAGCCCTCAATCAGTATTTGGTGGAAGAAGGTATATAGCAATAGCACCCCTCAATCAGTATTTAGAGGAAGAAGGTATATGGCACCCCTCAATCAGTATTTGGCGGAAACAGGTATATAGCACCCCTCAATCAGTATTTGGCGGAAACAGGTATATAGCACCCTTCAATCCGTATTTGGGAAAAGCAAGCATATGGCATCACTCAATTAGTATTTTGTGGAAGCAGATGTATTGCAGCGCTCAATCAGTATTTGGTGGAAGAAGGTATATAGCAATGGCACCCCTCAATCAGTATTTAGTGGAAGAAGGTATATGGCACCCCTCAATTAATATTTGGCGGAAACAGGTATATGGCACCCCTCAATTAGTATTTTGTGGAAGCAAGTGTATCGCAGCCCTCAATCAGTATTTGGTAGAAGAAGGTATATAGCAATACCACCCCTCAATTAGTATTTTGTGGATGAAGGTATATGGTACCCCTAAATCAGTATCTAGTGGAGGAAGATATATGGCAACCCTCAATAAGTATTTGGCGGAAACAGGTAAATGGCATCCCTTAATCAGTATTTGGTGGAAACAGGTATATGGCACCCCTCAATCAGTATTTTGCGGAAGCAGGTGTATTGCAGCCCTCAATCAGTATTTGGTGGAAGAAGGTAAATAACAATAGAACCCTCCAATCAGTATTTTGTGGAAGAAGGTATATGGCACCCCTCAATCAGTATTGGGCGGAAACAGGTATATAGCACCCCTCAATCAGTATTTGGCAGAAACAGGTTTATAGCACCCCTTAATCAGTACTTTGCGGAAGCAGGTGTATCGCAGCCCTCAATCAGTATTTGGTGGAAGAAGGTAAATAACAATAGAGCCCTCCAATCAGTATTTTGTGGAAGAAGGTATATGGCACCCCTCAATCAGTATTGGGCGGAAACAGGGATATAGCACCCCTCAATCAGTATTTGGCGGAAAAAGGTTTATTACACCCCTCAATCAGTATTTGGCGGAAACAGGTATATAGCAGCCCTCAATCAGCATTTGGTGGAAGAAGGTATATAGCAATAGCACCCCTGAATCAGTATTTTGTAGAAGAAGGTATATGGCACCCCTCAATCAGTATTTGGCGGAAACAGGTATATATCACCTCTCAATCAGTATTTGGCAGAAACAGGTATATATAGCACCCCTCAATCAGTATTTTGTGGAAGCAGGTGTATCGCTGCCCTCAATCAGTATTTGGTGGAAGAAGGTATATAGCAATAGCACCCATTAATCAGTATTTTGTGGAAGAAGGTATATGGCACCCCTCAATCAGTATTGGGCGGAAACAGGTATATAGCACCCCTCAATCAGTATTTGGCAGAAACAGGTTTATAGCACCCCTTAATCATTACTTTGCGAAAGCAGGTGTATCGCAGCCCTCGATCAGTATTTGGTGGAAGAAGTAAATAACAATAGAACCCTCCAATCAGTATTTTGTGGAAGAAGGTATATGGCACCCCTCAATCAGTATTGGGCGGAAACAGGGATATAGCACCCCTCAATCAGTATTTGGCGGAAAAAGGTTTATTACACCCCTCAATCAGTATTTGGCGGAAACAGGTATATAGCAGCCCTCAATCAGCATTTGGTGGAAGAAGGTATATAGAAGGTATATTTTTTACAGAATTCACCTTAGGGCGTAGTTTATGTGATGTTTTTATAGAGCAGGTCGTTAAGGATGCAGCTATACCTAATGTGTCTACTGTTTTTTTTATTAATTTCAGTTTTACACAATTAAACTATTCTTGAAAAAAATCATGTTTTTGTGTCTCCATTTTCTGAAAGCCATTTTTTTTTCTGGGTGAGTGTCTTATGCAGCAGCTCATTTTTTGCGGGATGAAGTGAAGGTTTGATTGGTACTATTTTGGAGTACATATGACTTTTTGATCACTTGATATTACACTTTTTGGGATGTGACAAAAAATTGCTATTTTGGCTCAGTTTTTACTTTTTTTATGGCATTCACCTGATGTGGTGGATTATGATATTTTTATAGAGCCGGTCATTATGGACGCAGCGATACCGTATATGTCTGTTTTTCTACTTTGCAGCATCTCTCCATTTCCTTGCCTATACATTTTGCGCAGTACTGTATGTATACAGTACAGACCAAAAGTTTGGACACACCTTCTCATTCAAAGAGTTTTCTTTATTGTCATGACTATGAAAATTGTAGATTCACACTGAAGGCATCAAAACTATGAATTAACACATGTGGAATTATAGACAAAACAAAAAACTGTGAAACAACTGAAAATATGTCATATTCTAGGTTCTTCAAAGTAGCCACCTTTTGCTTTGATTACTGTTTTGCACATTCTTGGCATTCTCTTAATGAGCTTTAAGAGGTAGTCACCTGAAATGGTTTTCACTTCACAGGTATGCCCTGTCGGGTTTAATAAGTGGGATTTCTTGCCTTATAAATGGGGTTGGGAGCATCAGTTGCGTTGTGGAGAAGTCAGGAGGATACAAAGCTGATAGTCCTACTGAATAGACTGTTAGAATTTGTATTATGGCAAGAAAAAAGCAGCTCAGTAAAGAAAAACAAGTGGCCATCATTACTTTAAGAAATGAAGGTCAGTCAGTCCGAAAAATTGGGAAAACTTTGAAAGTGTCCCCAAGTGCAGTCACAAAAACCATCAAGCGCTACAAAGAAACTGGCTCACATGCGGACCGCCCCAGGAAAGGAAGACCAAGAGTCACCTCTGCTGCGGAGGATAAGTTCATCCGAGTCACCAGCCTCAGAAATCGCAGGTTAACAGCAGCTCAGATTAGAGACCAGGTCAATGCCACACAGAGTTCTAGCAGCAGACACATCCAGTGGCGTAGCGTGGGTTGCCAGCACCCGGGGCGAGCCATGTATTGCGCCCCCCCCCCCCCCTCCCAACCTGTGGACACGCCCCTTTTACAGCTAATGTAGCAGTCCTATGTAACACCACAGATAACATGGTGACAACGCTCTAAGTACAGATGATGTAGTAGATGGGTATAAGGCCCCAGAATTCAGAACACGCACAGTGTGACCTGAAGTCTGGGGCCAGGATACAGCAGGGATGCGCCAAATTCTCAATCCACCCCCCCCCCCAACCCTACCGTATAACAAATATGTGTTTGGACATTACATACATCACTACAAAATATACAGTATAATACAGCACCACATACCTCATCCATCCAGTGACGTCTCCTGTGATGTAGACTTTCCTCAGCATCTTCATTCAGAGATAAGACCGCCATGACACCTTCTTTCAGCCACGTCACATCTCTGCAGAGTTTTATTAATATTAGTTATTATTATTATATATAATGCCCCACTCTGTATAATGACCCCTCTGTAATATTAGGATATATAATGGGCCATTATATATCCTAATAATACAGAGGGGGCCATTATATATAATAATTATCCAGAGGGTCCATTATATATCCTAATATTACAGAGGGGCATTATATATATATAATATTAATACAGAGGGGGCCATTATATATCCTAATATTACAGAGGGGTCACTATATATAATATACAGAGAGGCCATTATATATTATAGTTATACAGAAGGGGCCATAATAAATAATAATTATACAAAGGAGCCATTATATATTATACAGAGGGGCCATTATAATAATACAGAGGGGCCATTATATATTATAATAATACAGAGGGGCCATTATATATTATAATAATACAGAGGGGCCATTATATATTATAGTTATACAGAAGGGGCCATAATAAATAATAATTATACAAAGGAGCCATTATATATTATACAGAGGGGCCATTATATATTATAATAATACAGAGGGGCCATTATATATCCTAATATTACAGAGGGGCCATTATATATTATAGTTATACAGAGAGGCTATTAATAATGGGCCCTCTGTATAATTATTATATATTATGGCCCCCTTGTATAATTCTAATATATAATGGCCCCTCTGTATTATTATAATATATAATGGCCCCTCTGTATTATTATAATATATAATGGCCCCTCTGTATTATTATAATGGCCCCTCTGTATAATATATAATGGCTCCTTTGTATAATTATTATTTATTATGGCCCCCTCTGTATAACTATAATATATAATGGCCTTCTGTATAATGTATCATGGCCCCTCTGTATAATATAAAACGGTACCCATTCTTTAAATATACTGGCCACCTCCATAGTGCCCCCAGTATGGCCCCCAGTACTTACATAAAAAAAAAAAAATATATACTCACCTCTCTTCATCACCTCTTGCAGTCTTTGCTTGGGCGTCCCGGCGCAGGCAGTCAGGAACACATCACCGTGGCCTCCTGCGCCGCGTCATCGCGTCATCTCGCGAGACCCGGCGCAGGAGGTCACGGTCATATAATCACGATCTCCTGGACTCCTGCGCCGCTCTACTGCGTTTTAAAGCTTGATGCCAGGCGGAACGGAGGGGATGGGAGCCATAGGCTTCCATCACCCTCATTTTACTGCCTTCTGCCTGGCGCCCCCTACAATTTGGCGCCCGGGGCAACGGCCCCCCTGGCCCCCCCCACGCTACGCCCCTGGACACATCTCTAGAACAACTGTTAAGAGGAGACTGTGTGAATCAGGCCTTCATGGTAGAATATTTGCTAGGAAACCACTGCTAAGGACAGGCAACAAGCAGAAGAGACTTGTTTGGGCTAAAGAACACAAGGAATGGACATTAGACCAGTGGAAATCTGTGCTTTGGTCTGATGAGTCCAAATTTTAGATCTTTGGTTCTAACCACCGTGTCTTTGTGCGACGCAGAAAAGGTGAACGGATAGACTCTACATGCCTGGTTCCCACCGTGAAGCATGGAGAAGAAGGTGTGATGGTGTGGGGGGGCTTTGCTGGTGACACTGTTGGGGATTTATTCAAAATTGAAGGCATACTGAACCAGCATGGCTACCACAGCATCTTGCAGCGGCATGCTATTCCATCCGGTTTGCGTTTAGTTGGACCATCATTTATTTTTCAACAGGACAATGACCCCAAACACACCTCCAGGCTGTGTAAGGGCTATTTGACCATGGAGGAGAGTGATGGGGTGCTGCACCATATGACCTGGCCTCCACAGTCACCGGACCTGAACCTAATCGAGATGGTTTGGGATGAGCTGGACCGCAGAGTGAAGGCAAAAGGGCCAACAAGTGCTAAGCATCTCTGGGAACTCCTTCAAGACTGTTGGAAGACCATTTCAGGTGACTACCTCTTGAAGCTCATCAAGAGAATGCCAAGAGTGTGCAAAGCAGTAATCAAAGCAAAGTTTCACACTTTTTGGTTATATATATAATTCCACATGTGTTAAATCATAGTTTTGATGCCTTCAGTGTGAATCTACAATTTTCATAGTCATAAAAAAAAGAAAACTCTTTGAATGAGAAGGTGTGTCCAAACTTTTGGTCTGTACTGTATATATATATATATATATATATATAAAAATATATATATATTCAGAGTATCTCACAAAAGTAAGTACATTCTCAGATTTTTGTAAATATGTTATTACAGCTTCACAGGTGGCCACTGGAATCCTCTTCCACTCGTCCATGACGACATCACGGAGCTGATGGATGTTAGGTACCTTGTGCTCCTCCAACTTCCATTTGAGGATGCCCCACAGATGCTCAATAGTGTTTAGGTCTGGAGACATACTTGGTCAGTACAGCACATTTACTCTCGGTTTCTTTAGCAAGGCAGTGGTTGTCTTAGAGGTGTTTTTGTGGTCGGTATCATGTTGGAATACTGCCCTGTGGCCCAGTTTCTGAAGGGAGGGGATCATGCTCTGCTTCGGTATTTCACAGTAAATGTTGGCATTCATGGTTCTCTCAAAGAACTGTAGCTCCCCACAGTCGGCAGCACTCATGCAGCCCAAAACAATTACATTCCCACCACCATGCTTTACTGTAGGCAAGACACACTTGTCTTTGTACTCCTCACCTGGTTGCCACCACACATTCTTAACACCATGTGAACCAAATAAGTTTATCTTGGTCTCATAAGAACACAGGACATGGTTCCAGTAATCCAAGTCCTTAGTCTGCATGTCTTCAGCAAACTGTGGGCATTCTCGTGCATCATCTTTAGAAGAGGCTTCGTTCTGGGATGACAGCCATGCAGACCAAATTGATGCAGTGTGTGGAGTATAGTCTGAGCACTGACAGGCTGACCCCCCACCATTTTACCTCTGCAGCAATGTTGGCAACATTCAAATGTCTGTTTAGAAAAGACAGCCTCTGGATATGACGCTGAGCACGTAAACTCAACTCGACCATTGCGAGGCCTGTTTTGATTGGACCCTGTCTTGTTAAACCGCTGAATGATCTTGACCACTGTGCTGCAGCTCAGTTTCAGGGTGTTGGCAGTTAGAGATGACCTTGCGGTTTTCCCGGCGGTCATTTTGCGGCCAACTTTGAGCGTTTGCGATTCGCCGAACATGCGAACATATGGCCATGTCCGCCGGTGCCATATTCTTTTGCATTGCATCAAACTTTAACCCATGACATTTCCATTAGGTGAGACAGGACAGCCAATTGATACGTTTAAGCACATGGACAAACCCCCACCCTATCACAGAACTCGATCTGGCAGCCATTTTACATTCTATGTTTTGCCAGTGTATGGAGAGGTTGCTTTGTGGAGCAGGGACAGGCTGTTAGGGAAACCAAATGCTAGCTAGTAGGGCCACAAAAGTCCTTTTAAGGACTGGCATAGGTGTGCTATCGATAGATGTGACATACTGAGGGGTGTGCTATATTTATAATATACTTTCTAACATAGAAAGTATATTATAGTGTATTTGTATCGTGCAGCAGTTGTGTGCGGTTCTGCTTCAATACCGCATCTATACAGAGGGACAAACGCTATTGGAACTAATTGCAATGGGTGTGATATACCTGTTGCCCCCCAAAAACTGATTGAGGGGTGTGATATACCTTCTTCCACAAAATACTTATTGAGGGCTGCGATATACCTGTTGACCCAATTAAACAGGGTGGTGTGATATAACTGTTGTGGCAAAAAAAAATGTTGAGGGGTGTGATATACCTGCTAACACAAAATACTGATTAAGGAGTTTGAAATACCTGCTTCCACAAAATATTGATTGAGGCCTGCGATATACCTGCTTACACAAAATACTGATAAAGGGGATTGATATACCTGCTTCCACAAAATATTGATTGAGGGCTGCGATATACCTGCTTACACAAAATACTGATTAAAGGGACTGATATACCTGCTTCTACCAAATGTTGACTGGGGCCTGCGAGATACCTGCTTCCACAAAATACTGATTAAGGGGTTTGAAATACCTGCTTCCACAAAATATTGATTGAGGCCTGCGATATACCTGCTTCCACAAAATACTGATTAAGGGGATTGATATAACTGCTTCCACAAAATACTGATTGAGGCCTGCGATATACCTGCTTCCACATAATACTGATTAAGGGGTTTGATATACCTGTTTCCACCAAATATTGATTGAGGCCTGTGATATACCTTCTTCCACAAATAATGCTCTTCTCTAGGGACTTAGGTACAGGGTCATTTTGAAAATGACAGGCAGAGGAAGAGGCAGGCCGTTCTGCAGGGGTGGTAGGAGTCAGGAAGGTGAGAAGTTGGAGAAGGCATGTGCGATTACTTCAAAGAACACACCAGAGTTGGTTGAGTGGCTCATTCAGCCTTCCGCTTCTGCACCCTCCTCATCCTCTGTATCTGCACCCTCCTCGCTGTCTGCTGTGTGCAGCCCCAAAGACACCACCACCACCACCATAGCCCATGCAGTGCCAATTCCGAGATCTCTAATGTAAGTGGTGGTGAAGGTGACAATGATGATGTGTCGATGGACGTCAAGGTTAGTTTCTTTTCACCGCGCCAGTGGCTGCTCATGCGCAACACATGCAGACTTCTGCAGTCATTTGATGAGATCACCAAACTGGTCAGTCACAGCCAGGGCACCATCAGTGACATCGTACCTTACGCCTTCTTTCCGGTGCGTGCATTGCGTCGTGTCACTGATCAAGCCGTTGAGGAGCAGGAGCTGGAAGATGAGGAAGTTGCAATTCTTAATGAATTCCCAGGGGGGCTACACTATCTGAGACAAGTCAGCAGGAGGATGGTGGCTGGGGGAGGAGGAGCAAGAAGAGCAGGCTTTACATTTTTTCGGGGATCCCTGGTGTTGTCAGCGGCTGGGGGGAGGAGACCGAGGAGGACATTCTCCTGGGTAATGAGCAGGAGCCAGGGTGCGCCACTGATTCCAATTTAATGCAAATGGAGGCCTTCCTGCTCCAGTGTTGGAAGAGGGACCCACGTATAAAAAGCATAAAGGGCAAGGACCAGTACTGGGTGGCAACATACTTAGACCCCCGGTACAAACACAAAATGGCAAACATGTTACCAGCATCACAGAGGGCTGGCAGAATGCAGCATTTCCAGGCCTTGCTGAGAGAGATGCTGCGTTCTGCTGTTGCGGGCACTGGCAGAGGAATTTCCACCCACTGCGAAAAAGGTGCGCGTACCAATCCAACCAGTTTTGAAGATGTGTTGTTCACTTCGGATATTAGATCATTCTTTCAGCCAACCCATAGACACCGCCCTTTGGATCCCTTTGGATCCAGCCTCAGGGAATGCCTAGACCGACAGGTATCTGATTATATGAGATTAACGGCCGTTGTGGACGCTCTGATAAGCGAGGAATGTACATCCAGCCACATCATCACAAGTTCTTTTCTGTCAGGTGAATGCCACATTTTTTGGGCTTCTACTCCAGTGGCCTACAGTAATATTTTTATCTAGTGACCGCCTATTGTACCTCCAGCCACATCATCACAAGTTCTTTTCTGTCAGGTGAATGCCTAATTTTTGGGGCCTTTACTCCCGTGGCCTAAACTAAAAATTCTCTAGACTCCAGCAGGGCACATTTTCGAGAGTTTCCCTTTAAGACGTATAAAAATGGCCCCTGATTAAAATACATATTTTTGTGGGAATTTTTGCCAATGATCCCCTTTGGTTATGTCACTGTCCATGTTATCGGACTATTTGTGCACTTCTAGTAAGTATTTAGTGGCTGCAAATATGACCTGAAGGTTTTTCAGGTTCGCCTGCCATTAAAGTCAATGGTGCCAGCCGCGAATGCACGGTTCGCGAACATTTGATCGCGAATGCGCGTTCGCGAAACTTCGCGGCCAACGTTCGTCCATCACTATTGGCAATCTATTTATAGCCTAGGCCATCTTTATGTAGAGCAACAATTCTTTTTTTCAGATTCTCAGAGATGAGGCACCATGTTGAACTTCCAGTGATTAGTGTGAGAGCGATAACCCCAAATTTAACACACCTGCCCCCCATTCACACCTGATGGGGGGCAATACTATTGCCTGATCGTTGTAATACTAACGATTCACATGACACCGGGAGGGAAAATGGCTAATTGGGTACAATTTGGCCATTTATACTTAGGGGTGTACTCTCTTTTGTTGCCAGCGGTTTAGACATTAATGGCTGTGTGGTGAGTTATTTTGAGAGCTCACCAAATTTACAATGTTATACAAGCTGTACACTGACTACATTGTATCAAAATGTCATATCTTCAGTGTTGTCCCATGAAAAGATATAATAAAATATTTACAAAAATGTGAGGGGTGTACTCACTTTTGTGAGATACTGTGTGTATATATATATATATATATATATCCTCTGCTACATAGGAATACACATACAGTATAGAAGGTATGTACAATACTTTGTAAGAATGTGTCTCATGAGGAGTATGTTTCCAATCACAATCTGCAGCAGAAAGCAATTCATCATGCTACTCGTGAAGCTTAAAAAGTCAATATTGTGGAATGTCAAGAGCTTATTATAGCGCTATTTGAAATGTTGAACCTGTTTTGTGAGAAGGGTTCTATTTGAATATTTAATGTCTCCTTACACATTCTCTTTAATATCACAAAATTTAGTTATAACATTTATATTTCTCTAGAAGAGTGCCTAATAATATTGCAGTCAGAGGCATAGCTAGCTGAAAGGCTCTTCTTAGGGTGCGCATAGTGTAGGCACATACTATGACCTGATCTTGTGCGACATCAGGTCACCGTGCAACATGGGTGCCTGGAGGAAGAGTGCAGTGGATCAGGAGTGGTGAGGGTAACGGATCTCCTAGCACCCCGACTGGGTACCTCCGTCGATAGATGCTCCTAGTGCTTTCCGAGGACTCCAAGCACTCCACTTGACACCGTACGCAATGCAGACCCCACGAACCGCCGAAGCTTGGTTGAGGTCTCACCGTCTCCTACCCACCCTGGACCTACGACAAGGCTCCAGGCTCCAGTGGGTGAACCTCTCCTAAATCCCGAGAGCAGGAACAGCTCTTACAAGAGCTAGTAGTTATGCCAGAGGAGTATAGCAAATCTTCAGCGTATAGCAATCCCCCAGTGTTGATCAGTTACCCAAACACCAGCCTCAACATGATGAAGGATAAAACAGGCACTCTTTATTGAGGACTACCCGCCCGTATTTATGCAGGTCCCCATCTGGTGGACACCCCCTTAGGGGACCAGAAGAAAGACTGTGACACAGGTCAGATATGCAGCAATTCAGGATACACAGACACAATACATCCCCACAATGCATCATGGTTTCCTCCTCTCTGCCCTGGAGACACCCGAGGAGTAATTCAATTATATCGCCAATACACATGTGGGGACAACAGGACAGAAATCACCATTTAAACCTACAATGTCACAACCCTTACAGTAAACACAGACATTTAACATATCCCCAGATAGCTCAAGTCTGAGTGCATATTATTAGGTGAATGGCACTCAGACTACACAAATACAATAAAATTAGCTATCTGGATACCCTCACATACAATACAATTCCAAAGACAGATTTAAGCGGCCGGTCTGTCTTCTCCTTTAAAGTTAGTATGGGCCATAATCCTGAGGCAAGAGGCTGGTAGCCAGGCCCCTCCGAAACCCAGTGGTGAGGTTGGTTTCGCCACACATCTCCCCCTCCCAGGGTAGACTAACCAGATACCTAACCTCATGCCGGTCGGTATATGAGTTAGTCTGGCAGTCCACCCACAACCCAATACTGGACCTGTTGAATTTTGGGGCCTGGCTCTGTTCTGTATGTCCCCAGCTGTTGAGGGGGCATCTGCTACTCCTTGCTTCCTTGTTGCTCTCTAGCTTGGAGCTGAAGGTACTTGGTGGGCAGAGGCCGACTGCGCTCTGCCCCGTTGCCAGCTCTTCCGCTGGGGTAGCCTGTGGGAAGTCCGGCTCCGGAGAAGAGGATAGGGGAGGGCAGAGGCCGACTGCGCTCTGCCCAGATGCCAGTGCTTCCACTGGGGTAGCCTGTGGAAAGTCAGCCTCTGGAGAAGAGGATAGAGGAGGGCAGAGGCCAACTGCGCTCTGCCCAGATGCCAGCTCTTCTGCTGGGATGTCGTCAGGGAATCCTATCCCCAGGACCTTGTTGCAGATCGGCTGTGGAGAGGAGGAATCGCTTACCTCCTCCTCCTGGCATTCCTGCAGGGTTGGTGGGGCATCAGAACCGGCCGTCCAGCATCCCAGTAGGCCTGGTGCAGAGACTGCGGTCCCATCTGCACCTTTGGAGTTAGGGGTGCTGTCCCCCTGTGGTTGGGGATAGAGACCGGTTGTCTCTTCTCTCTTTAAAACACACTGCTGCTGGGGAGTCAGACCGACTGTCTAAACTCTGTGTAACGCTGCCTGGTGCTGGGTAGTGGGTGCGACCATCTCCACTCCTAGTAATGCTGGTTGCTGCCGGAAAGGGGGACTGACAATTTCCTCTCCCTGTGATCCTGTCTGCCGCTGGGGAGAGAGACCGGTTGTCATCTCTCCCTGTAAGTTAAGCTGCCGATGGGGAGTCAGACCGACTGTCTGGACTCCGGGTAACGCTGGCTGTAGTTGGGGATCTGGGCCGGCTACCCAGCATCCCTGTAGAGCCGGTGGAGAGACTTCGGTCCCATCTCTACTTGCCGTCGGGAGGTCTTCCCAGAACCAGTCGATGAAGTTCCCTACTTTGGAAGTTGGTAGGGAAGCAGGGGGTATCGCCGGCAAGTCTTCCCAGTTGTAGGAGGGCAGATCTGGCTCTGCTTGTCGAGTAGGTTGGGGATGAACGGAGCTGAGCAGGTGTTGGTAGGTCTGCTCCAGCTCCTACTCCCTTGTTACCAGGTGGGTCATGTCTTTGCTCACCTCCCTTCCGTCAGCATAAACATGCATGCCCATCCGGGAGTCGTAGATGTCCCAAAACCTAGACTCTTCCGTGCTGCCAAGATCAATGTCCTCCTCCAAGGCATCCCATAGTAACCCAGGTCCATCATAATCCTCACCCTCTGGTCTGTCGTTCTCAGCCATCCAGGGGGAATTTTGAATGACATGCCACCTTAGGGCCTGGTAAGCGTCCTCTAGCCAAAGCTCCTTACATACCAAGTTCTGAAGCTCTGTTACCCAGTCATCCAGGGGCTGCTCTCCCAAGAGACCCATCCGCATCGCCACACGCTTCTGTAGCAGCTGCTCATAACTGGGGAGACTCTCACCTCGCCGCCGCTGGGCATTTTCCAGGGCATCATACCAGACTTCCTTTCTGTCTGCATCCCTGTAGTCTGCGGCTGCCTCCTCCTCCTCGTCATAGAACGCTGTCCGAAGACTAGCCAATTCCATCCTGCTGTAGCCAGGGGCGCTGTATGGATACTAGCGTTGCCCTCAATTTAGTAAATCCATGAACGGTGTCTCCGAGCTGTTTCTCCTCTCACTAGGATGCCATCCCACTGCTTCCACCAAATGTAACGGATCTCCTAGCACCCTGACTGGGTACCTCCGTCGATAGATGCTCCTAGTGCTTTCCGAGGACTCCAAGCACTCCACTTGACACCGTACGCAATGCAGACCCCACAAACCGCCGAAGCTTGGTTGAGGTCTCACCGTCTCCTACCCACCCTGGACCTACGACAAGGCTCCAGGCTCCAGTGGGTGAATCTCTCCTAAATCCCGAGAGCAGGAACAGCTCTTACAAGAGCTAGTAGTTATGCCAGGGGAGTATAGCAAATCTTCAGCGTATAGCAATCCCCCAGTGTTGATCAGTTACCCAAACACCAGCCTCAACATGATGAAGGATAAAATAGGCACTCTTTATTGAGGGCTACCCGCCCGTATTTATGCAGGTCCCCATCTGGTGGACACGCCCCTAGGGGACCAGAAGGAAGACTGTGACACAGGACAGATATGCAGCAATTCAGGATACACAGACACAATACATCCCCACAATGCATCATGGTTTCCTCCTCTCTGCCCTGGAGACACCCGAGGAGTAATTCAATTATCTCTCAGGACAAAGGGAAATCGCCAATACACATGTGGGGACAACAGGACAGAAATCACCATTTAAACCTACAATGTCACAACCCTTACAGTAAACAAAGACATTTAACATATCCCCAGATAGCTCAAGTCTGAGTGCATATTATTAGGTGAATGGCACTCAGACTACACAAATACAATAAAATTAGCTATCTGGATACCCTCACATACAATACAATTCCAAAGACAGATTTAAGCTGTGCGGCCGGTCTGTCTTCTCCTCTAAAGTTAGTATGGGCCATATTCCTGAGGCAAGAGGCTGGTAGCCAGGCCCCTCCGAAACCCAGTGGCGAGATTGGTTTCGCCACACAGTGAGTAATTTTTTTTATTTTTATCTGGTCTGAGGTCTACATTCAAGGCATGGTGAATTGGGAGTTATGGGGGTTTGGATTTGGGGTCTGTATTCATTTTGGGTTTGATATTGAGGTTTTTATTATTTTTTGTGTCTGCTAACTTTTGAGTTTGTCTGGAGGTCTGTATTACTTTTGTGGCCTGTAGGTCTCTCTGGTGGTCTGTATTAATTTTGGGGTCTGGTCTGGCAGTCTATTAATTTTGGGATCTGGGAGTCTATTAATTTTGGAGTTTGCCTGGAAGTCTGTATTAATTCTGGGGTCTCATCTGCGGTCTGTATTAAGTAGGGGTTTTCCAGCCATGTATCATTTATTTTTGAAAACTGATTAGAGGGTCATAAAATAATAAAAGGTACCTTTCTGATCCTCCACTGCACTCCTTCTGCTGCTTCCCATGTCCTCACTTGTCTCTGTATTTCCAAGTCCCTCCCCACTCAGAAATGTGACCACTGCAGCCAGTGATTGGGAAGCCTGTGGCGAGGGATCAATAAGGTATCACTACCTGAATTTCCTGGGCCCTAATGCAAAATCTGTAACAGGCCTTCATCTACCAAGCGTCATTTATTAATACTGGTGTATTCTTTATAGCAGAGGGGGCTGCATCCCCTGGCCAAAGATGCCTGTTCATTAAACTCTGCAAATTTCAGGATAAATTGTTGTGATGGTCTGGACTAAATGGAGAAGAAAATGAAAGTGCACAACTCAAATCAGTGGAGCATTTGTTATGCCCATGACTGCTTTAAAAAAAAATATGTTTAGATCTCTTTATTAGAAAATTACATTAAATCGATGCTGGGGGGATGAGGGCGGAAATACACTCTTAGGATGCGCCTCAAATTGGAAGGCCCACTGGGTTGGGGGCCCACTCAGATATGTTTTGCCTCCTCCTCCCCCTGTGCCAAACCCCTAGCTACACCTCTGATTGCAGTCATAGCGTAAATCTAAATGGTGCCTCCTAATATGAAATTGGATTGTAATAATAAAAAAAAAATCACCTAAAGGTGTCCATAATGTTAAATGCTATTCCAATCTGAACATTAATGGTAGCATGGTGCCTTGTAGCGCTGGGGTCCTAGGTTCGAATCTGACCAAGGACAACACCTGCATGAAGTTTTTATAGGTTTCCTCCCACACTCCTCCCACACAAGACATACTGATAGGGATCTTAGATTGTGAGCCCTATTGGGGAAAGTGTGATGCTAATGTCTGTAAAGAGCTGCAGAATAATCATATACAATGTCATAAATGTCCAATCAGTGCAGGTTCTACATCTGGAGGTGTACTTTTGCAACAAGTGCAAGATCTCCAGGCAAGCCAGAATTCTTATGATTTTGGTGTGTTGTCCCCCAAGGCAAAACAATGGTGCTGATTTAATAATCCTATGGATGGCATAAACAAAATTTATCACAATTTTAAAACTGGAATTGTTGTCCAATTTTGGCACAATATGTTGCATCTCAGGCCATGCCCCATTTTCCATGAAGCCACCCAACCTTTCTAGTAAGCAAAGCCCAATTTGGGGCTAGGCACAGATAATTTCTGTTAAATTTAGATTTGCCAGATTGCACCACATTTTGGCACAATCTACATCAAAATCTAAGTGCAATCATATTGGCAAATGTGGGGCAGGATACCCTGCAATTTTAACACATCCATCACACAACAAAAGTCAATATGGAGCGCTAGCCTTAGGGTACAGCTATAAGTGACAGAAATGTAAATCAAAGCTCTAAATCTGTTCAGGCTTTACTAGCACTTCAATGATAAATAGGCAGGCTGGTTGATATAGTTGTTTCCCCCAACCATAGGGGATCCACTAGATACTGGATCATTGTATATCCCCCTGACCATCCAGCATAGGACCACCCCTCCTCTGCAATACTGCATTCCACCATATTGGTATAACGGACATAAGCTTTTTTGATTTTTCCTGTGCTTTTCTAGCCGCAGGCTACATACCTGCGGTTATTTATCCGTCTTTTTCCATATTCTGTATTTACTCCCCTGAAGAGTCGACACGGACAGAAACGTGCCACGTCGGGAGGTCATTGGAAGCATTTTTTCACTGGCAATTTTTGCCAGTGAATCCTGACTGATCCTATTGTCTACAAGGGTCTGGTAAGACTGCTCACACCTTTCATTAAGTGGAGCAGATTTGTTTCCTCTACTAGTAACCAGGGTACCATAAGTTTGGTCCCTCAATGTATGTATGTTTGTGTATTATAGTGAGTCATATTATTCTTTCATTTCTAGACCACATTAAAAGTTATGTTTTAATATAATTACACCCCCCCCCCCCTTTGGGGGCCCCTTCTTTACAGCTATAAATGGTATAACCACTGCAGTTTTACACTGTGCAGAAAATCGGCAGCATTTAGAAAGTAGATGAGATTTTTTTTTAAACTCTCACTACGCGCTGCTATGGACAGTATAAACACCGAAATCTGCTCATAACTTGATATTTGGCACTTCAAGTTATATTGCGGATAGAGTTAAGAGAATCTATTCCAACAAAGTTGAATTCAATCCAAATTTCAGGATAAATTCAATGTGCCGTGAAGCTGAATTTCTTCATGCTTTGTGGTAGCGAAACGATTTAACCTGAAATAGTGCAAAAATAAATAAAAATCATACTTACCACCTCCATTTGCTCGCAACAGGCCGGCTGCCACCATCTTGATTGTAGACGTCATCTCAGGCCGTGTGAGATTTCGGGTCAGATCATCAAGCAAGAGGTTAATTTTACGCTGTTTTTACTCTCAGATGCCGCGATCATGTATGAACGCGGCATCTGTGGGGTACAATGCTAGGGAGTGGCACTATCGCAGTTCCCTGTCATTGCACCCACTATTTCGTGCTTCGTGCCAAGCGATTTTTTTTGGGGGGGGGGGGGTAAAATTCACTGCAGCAGCCAAATCGAATTTTAAAGAAACTAGCTCGTCTATAATTTCGGATATCTGCCACAAATTTCACCATTTGGAAAAGCGAGGGTGGAATCTGTACAAATCCACAGCATTTTCACACCAAAGTCCATAGTAAAACTGCACAATCTGGTGCGGAGATTTTGCCACTGTGGATTTTAGACATGCCACATGTGGCCATAACCTGATTCAGAAAGAACAGATAGACATCCTATATAATGTATTACATAAGGACAGTTACGCCCCCCAGTAGTAGATAGGGCAGAGGCTGCTTTCTATAATGAATCATAATTCTCATATAACTCACTATAGCGCTGACTGTTCTATTAACTTTTGTTTCTGATGTCAAAAAAAGAAAACAGCTACATTAAGTAGAACACCATTAACAACCTTCTCCATGCCAGCAGCATTCGTACCGGAGCTTTGAACTTCTGTCATTATTATTTTATGCGGAGCATTTCTTTGTGCTGTGAATATGATGGGAGAGGGATTGAATAAACTCCTAGGATTTTATTATCAAAGCTAATGTCCTGCTTTACTGATTACTGCAGAGCTGTATTTCATAAATGAAAGCGCCGAGTAAATTACCAACCCATGTTAATACATACTGCAAGAAGGGATTGCTAAATCCTCCTTAATGAGAAGAACATATTCAATTGTGTGTCTCAAGCCCATCAATTCCAGGTCTGCTTAAGAAAGGCAGCCAGCCTATTATGTCCAGTAGCACTTTCTAATTTAGCAGAGGCATCGTTAGGAGGATAAATAAACCGAGGGCTGTCTTCTATCAGCAATGAAAATAGTTTTACTCAACGGGAAGATCAGCGTCATCCATGTCATAGTTTTTTTTCATTGCATAGGTGAACTTGGGCTTGCAGTTTGGCCACATCTCTGATGAGCGTTACCCTAATTTGTACAGCAATTATTAAGAGAGATAGTGAAATTTTATGAGTCACATTCTGTTTCTCCAACAGCGATGTCTAAGGGGTTGTCCGCTTTGGAAAATCTCTTGAACAGCTGATCACAGGTTGTCCAACTGCTGAGGCTTCTGGTGATTAGCTGTAAGCTCTGTGGGAAGCTGGAGGCAAGCAATTCTGTAGCACCACCACAACAAAATTAAAGGGGTTTTCCAAGATCATCATTTTTTTTAGCAAAACCAGACAATGTGATAATATAACAATAGAACTATTACGCATCATTAGGTTCCCCAGCGCTCTGCCACTGACACTTCAGTGTTCCCATTGGTCTTTGTTTACTTGGCTGTCTACACACGTGACAACTGCAGCTTTGAGGCCACTTATTGGCTGCAGCAGTCACCTATATACTGTAGACAGGCATGTCATCACTGCAGCCAATTAAACAAAGACCTGCAGTGGTGGGGGATCTAAGAGGTGCGCACCGGTTCTTTTGTTCTTTTGTCACATTGGTTGCCTTTGCCAAAACTTTTCATGATCTGAGAAAAGCCTGTTGAAGGGGTTATCCCACAAATAGACCTACTATGCAATGAACAATGAAGTATTATAGCAATATACATGCAATAATTTTTTTTTTAATTTTTATGCCCATTACATTTTTCTCTTGCCCCCTGCTTCTCCTGTTGAATAGTGATGAGCAGCAGGGGCTATATTCGAATTAGCGATATTTCACAAATATTTTCTAGAATATTCATCATATATTGGCGAATTTGAGATTATTTTATTGAATGCGATAAATTGGCAATGTAAAAATCGCGTAAGGTGAATTTGTAATGCAAATACAGGCGTGGGTCACTTTGGCTAACTTTTTCAAGCTGGTATAAGTTTCCTGAGACTGGAGAAAATGTTTGGCACGGCAGAACATTACAATAGCTTTATATGCAGATAGAGTGCTCCAATAGATTCGCAGGGATTAGAATATTTTTTCGCACTACGTGCAACTTCACATTTTAGCAGGTCTGACTACAGATTACTGATTGGTGCACTAAGTATTGTTGTGAACTTGACATTGCTTCCTTCTCATTGGTCCACAAGCAAGAAGCAGAGAGGAATCGTGTGTTCAGATGGAAAGAAAATGCAGAATATTCGATATAACGAATATATTTAGCACTATATTCCAAATTTTCACAAATTCTCAAAGTGCCGATATTCGCGATAAAAATTATAATGAGTAATGATCTCATAGAGAAGCAGGTGAAGTGGTCCACACCACACACTTTTCATCCTTTCTTCCTCACTTTTAAATTCACAGAAATATATAGCTTCTCTCTGTAGACAGTGGAAAAGAACATTTTGGGCATTGCATAATATGACGCTATTTAATTGAGTGCCTGTGAGGGACTATTTTCTATGTCGTGGAGGTAGGTGTTAATGCATGAGAAAACCACAGGGCATCCTGGGAGATGCAGATGCTGTTTGTCTGATGTGACAAGCTGCTGCCCACCTACAGAAACTAAGGAAAGAGCTGCAGAGAGGTGAGTTAAAAAGTGAAAAAGGGTGAACAATACAGTAGAAAGAAGCGCTGCTAACATTAATGTGGTTAAAATGGTATGTTTTACGTTCTCTCAATGAGGCCTTTGTCAAGCAAAGGTCTAATGCAGGGATCAGCAACCTTTGGCACTCCAGCTGCTGTGAGACTACAATTCCCAGCATGCTTCATTCATTTCTATAGAAGTTCAGAGAAGAGCAGAGTAAGTATGCATGCTGGCCTGGGAGTTGTAGTTTCACAACATCTGAAGTGCCGGAGGTTGCCTACCCCTGGTCTAATTCAATGTGATAGTATACATACAAAGCACTAATCTTCCCATTACATGTGGAAAGAAAAAAAAAGTATCATATATGCAGTGAATATAAATATACAGATAAGGTCTCATGCACACGACAGTATTTTTTCACGGTCCGCAAAACGGGGTTCCGTTGTTCTGTGATCCGTGTCAGTTTTTTCTTCCGCGTGTCTTCCGTGATTTTTGGAGGATCACCAGAGTAAAAAAGGAAAGTAAAAAAAACGTTGTTTTGGTGTCCGCCAAACGTATCCGTCCTGACTTACAATGCAAGTCAATGGGGACGAATCCGTTTGACGTTGACACAATATGGTGCAATTGCAAACGGATCTGTCCCCCATTTTCATTTTCAATGTAAAGTCACGAGTCCCTATCTGAGTTTTCTCCAATCCGATGGTATAGTTTAACTTGAAGCGTCCCCATCACCATGGAAACGCCTCTATGTTAGAATATACCATCGGATTTGAGTTACATTGTGAAAACTCAGATCCAACAGTATATTCTAACACAAAGGCGTTCCCATAGTGATGGGGACGCTTTAAGTTAGAATATACTAAGAACTGTGTACATGACTGCCCCTGCTGCCTAGCAGCATCCGATCTCTTACAGGGGGCTGTGATCCGCACAATTAACCCCTCAGGTGCCGCACCTGAGGGGTTAATTGTGCATATCATAGCCCCCTGTAAGAGATCAGGTGCTGCCAGGCAGCAGGGGGCAGACCCCCCTCCCTCCCCAGTTTTAAATTCATTCGTGGCCAGTGCGGCCCCCCCCCTCCCTCCCTCCCCAGTTTTAAATTCATTGGTGGCCAGTGCAGCCCCCCTCCCTCCCCTGTACTAAATTCATTGAAAGGTCTGTGCGGTGCATTGCTTATAGCACAGACCTGTCACTTACCAGTAGGAGGAGCGCCCGGCCAGTCACAGACAGCGCAGGTAAGTATAATGCTTCTAAAATTGATAAGTAACCATGGCAGCCAGGACTGCAGTAGCATCCTGGTTGCCATGGTTACCAATTGGAGCCCCAGCGATTAAACTGGGACTCTGATCGGAACTCTCCGCTGCCACCAATGATGAAGGGGGGATTTTAATTAGGGGGGGGGGGGGGAGGCCGCACTGGCCACCAATTAATTTAATACAGTGGAGGGAGGGAGGGGGGCCGCACTGGCCACCAATGAATTTAATACAGGGGAGGGAGGGAAGGAGGGAGGGGGGGCCGCACTGGCCACTTATGAATTTAATACAGGGGAGGGAGGGGGGTCCGCACTGGCCACCAATGAATTTAAAACTGGGGAGGGTGCAGCACCTGAGGGGTTAATTGTGCGGATCACAGCCCCCTGTAAGAGATCGGATGCTGCCAGGCAGCAGGGGGCAGTCATGTACACAGTTCTTAGTATATTCTAACTTGAAGCGTCCCCATCACTATGGGAACGCCTCTGTATTAGAATATACTGTCGGATCTGAGTTTTCACGATGTGAAAACTCAGCTCTGAAAAAGCTGTATGCAGACAGATCTCTGGATCCGTCTGTGCTAAAGTAGCCTACGGATCACGGATGCGGATGGCAATCTTGTGTGCCTCCGTGTTTTTTCACAGACCCATTGACTTGAATGGGTCCGCGAACCGTTGTCCATCAAAAAAATAGGACAGGTCCTATTTTTTTGACGGACAGGAAACACGGATCACGGACGCGGATGACAAACGGTGCATTTTCCGAGTTTTCAACTGACCCATTGAAAGGCAATGGGTCCGCAGAAAATCACAGAAAACGGAACAACGGACACGGATGCACACAACGGTCGTGTGCATGAGGCCTAAGACATATCGATCACGTATTGATATATATGCAAAACAAGTGTCGTCAAAGTGGTCATTGTGTAAGTAGTTAAATACAGTATTACAGCAAGCTTAATTGTTCATAAATGTGTACCAATTTGTGTAACAATAGAGTAAGAGTAAGTAAACATTCAGATATTTCAGGTTTAGTGCAGATTTTCCCACGAAATTCAGCAAAAGAGTGCCAGGAAAATCAAGTTAATGGGGATGGTATAAATCTCCATTTCATGTAGCAGAAAAACTAGTGTATATTTTATATACCAGTAATTTTTTTAAATTAGCTTGATGCGCTTTTTTACTGTGACTTTGTTCTAGATTTACCATTGATTTCACCAACCCAAGTGGTAAAACTTGCAGCTATATCTGCATCAAAATCTGCATGACTGTGGATTGCAGATTTTAGCTTGGATTTTTTTTATCCCACAGGAGACGTGCAAGCGAAATGTGTGTTGGGTGTTGAGTTACATAGCGGTCTGTATCTACATTTTTGCCTACTAAGGCCAGGTTCCCATTACTGTTTAGTTTTCCGTTTTTCTGATCCGTCAGAAGAGCCGAAAAAAAAGGATCCTGTATTCTAGGCATCCGTTATGCACATTTTGCTTCCGTTCTCACCATTTCTATCTGAAAGCCGTTATTTTTTTAAATAAAATTCTGCTCTTATGACAGTTCAGGAGAACAGAAAACAAAACGGTGATGTGAACTTAGCCTAACTGAGGTTTGTATGAAGCTTATGGTATTTGGAGTAGAAGTTGGTGGTTGCATGCCTTTGAGAACTGGATCTTGAGATTTTTAATTACAGCACTGTGCACTTTATATTTAGCAGATGTATTATATTCCCCATCCCCCCCCCTTTTTTGTAAACATGATAAACTAGTACATTTTTTGTTAATAGTAGAATGGCAACAAAATTATTATTTTTTCAATATGTCCCCTTTCCACAATGGTCGTTCTGATATAAATGATGTACGGGTTATGGTGGCTGGACTAGAAGCTGCCTTACGGCATGCAGGACAATACCTTTGGGGAAATTTTTTTATTTGCTGCTGATTTCTTCTGTAACTAGGGCTGCCATATTAGCCCCAGTTACTGGGGAAATACAGCATCCCTGCAGAGCTGATCTGGGTCAGCTAAGACCCAGCAGCTCAGTAGCCTCCCAGCCCCTGACAATCACATGACCAGCGGGACCGAAGACCCTTCCTTATTTCTATACACGGTGCTTGTTGAGCGTTGTGTGCAGATCGACAGGGAAGGCAGGGACAATGAAAAAACAACACAAAAGCTTGTTGTTGGTCTTTAAGGTAGTACCAGAAATTTTTACCCCATTCTACACTAAGAAAAGAACACAAAATGCCTTGAGAGGTACAGTCAATATCAATAAATGCTAAAGTTATGCAGATTTCCTAAAACTCTATAACATTCTTGATATGTTAAAGGGGTATTCTCATCTTAATGATCACTGTTTAATCTGTTAATGATTTAACAGTGATAATTTTTCTAAATATATCTAATTAACAAATCCCCACCCCTTAGAAGAAAATGAACCTATACTTACCTGACTGTTGTCTTCAGTCTCCCCTGGTTACGGCCACCGTTCTTCTCAGGAATCGCGGTGGCCGCGCGTGCGCAGACGACTTCTTCTCTTCTCCCGGCCGGCCGCGCGCTGTACTGAACGCGCACGCCGAGGCCGCGCATGCGCTATGGTGATTTCTTCCTGGCCAGTATAGTATACTTGCCAGGAAGAAGTCACCAGGGCGCATGCGTGGCCTCGGCATGCTCGTTCAGTACAGCGCGGGGCCCGGCCGGGAGAAGACATCAATCAAGATGGAGCCTGCCCCCTGCCGAGTGCCTAAACCAGGAAGTGGACGGTGCGCCGGGAGCAGGTAAGTATCAAATAGTGTGTTGAGAATACCCCTTTAAGTTCACATAACCATTATTTGTATCTCTGCAACATATACAATCCAGACAGCTGCATATTGTTCAGAATATTGTTGGTTTTGTTTGAATTTATGATTACTGAAAATGTGCCAAAGTTCTGCACTGTATTCTGCACGTATGAAGAACATAATCCATCACACGGCCTGCAATATGTCTGTCGTATGTCAACAGAATGTCAATATTTCCATTGGCAATATTCTGCTACTAAATCACTATGTCAAGAGCGTGTAAAAACACTATTTGATGTAATGAACCTGTTCTGTTGGGGTCTTGAAGTTCAGGTAAGTCTGTCACTACACCTGTTTTCACATACATTGATGCAAAACTGAGTGCACACCAGAATTCTAGCTTCCAAAAGTCACAAAACAAGCTGCTTGACTTTTCTGTGTTACTTGCACAAACATTTTGGTACTTTTTGCATTTTTGCACCACTCATTCCAGTTTGGAAAGTGGATGTGATTACCAAGAGTATATTCATTAGTTTCATTCCAGATTTATCAACAGCGTTTATTTTTTTTAAAATATTTCCCTCATGATAAATGCACCGCAGTGACTGACATTGCTGTTACATTGCTCTTCACTGCCCTGGTTTGAAAACTGATGAAGAAACCAGCTAAATGGAATTTATATTTCACCCTTACCGTTAGGACTCATGCACACAAGCGTGTGTGCCCCGTGCCAATATTGCGGACCGCAAACAGCTGCGACCCATTGACTTGGGTCCGCAGTCCTCAAGATACGGAGTGATGCAGAGTGGAGGCACTGATCAGAAGCCAACAGAAGCACTATGAGGCGCTTACGTGGATTTTGGTCCATGCCACTGCACCACAAAAAATAGAATATTTCTTGCGGATCACGGACCCATTCAAGTCAACGGCATACACAAAGACGGTGCACGTGCAATGCGGACCGCTATTTGCTGTCCGAAGAATACACACGGGGCACACATGCTCGTGTGCATGAGCCCTTACATGCACTGCACTTACTGTATGTGTCCATGACATGACAGGACAGCTATCTATCTCCTGGAAAGATGAATAGAAGGCTCCTGCTGAATGACACAAGCTATATTGGAAACTTACATAATTTTTTTAAGCAAAGACTAACCTTTTTTTTTTCTGAAACTTTAGCACCCCTTTAGGTTTAGTTACTTTAATTTTGTGTCAGATATAGCCAGTCAGTCAGTCTGTAGTAGTAGTATATGTAAAATGAATTCCCAGGAGAAAAAAACAATCAAGGTTATTATGATCCTAACTGGCTTTTTGCACAAACATCTCAATGGTCTAAATTAGTGTAAAACCTCCTGCTGTCCATCAAATGTCTGCAATTGAAAAAAGGACCTGTCACTCGGTAGATAAGTTCACAGGTCCTATGGGAAAAATTAACCATTTTAAGTGGTCTTATGTACCACAAAATTTCTGGGACAGATTTTTTACAGTCCTTTGATAGTTCTTGTTATTTTTCCCTGGCTGTAAACCTCTACAGTCCCTAGATGGGGTGTGCACCAGTGGCATCACAATCTGATTGAGCGATAACAATAATATATGGTTATAGATTAGATAGATAGTGTAATGCAAGGCACCAACAAAACAGACCAGTGAAGATGAAGTCAAAGGGTTTATTAACAAAATAAACTTCACTGGAGCTAATATCAGGCAAACAAAACAAAGGAATGCCAGGAGTAGTCCCGATCCGTGCATAAGTCCTTGTGTAACTTGCCAAGTGAACGGATGCAACACGGAAAATCCCGGGTCCTGGGTCCCACTGGAACAAATGAAGTCCAAGCAAACTTCAGTCCGCAGCAAGCAGTACTGACCTGCACCTGGATAAGGAAGGATAACAGTGGGCACTGACCGACCTGGGAGGCCACCTTTTATGTGCCTGCTAACAAATCCCAGGGCGCCAAGTGTCCACTCCTCATAGGTCATGATCCTGACCTACACCTGTGTACAAGGCTTTGGTCGGTCATTAGTCAATTAGACCAATGCCGGCCCCCTAATCTACTTTGAACTTGTGGCCAGGTGCCATTCCCATCGCTGGTCAGTGAAGCGCATAAGAAGAGCGTATGCTCTACCGAGTTTGCCTTTTGAACCCGTCTTCGAGCTGATACGCGGACGCACGACAGGCTCTGCGAGAGTGCGTGAGCGCGTCGACATGGACACCGGAATGGAATCCGCAATAGGCACCGGAGACAAGCTTGGCTGGGCTAGCGGCACTACTCTGCGGCCAAGCTTGTCTCCGGTGCCTATGGCGGATTCCGAAACCCATGCAGTCTTCCCCTCCAGTGCACATGCAAACACATCCCTGCGACGGTTCGCAAAGGATTCAGAGATGGTGTATCAGTGGAGACACGCGTAACCTGTCCCATACCTCCACGAGGACCCTTTTTGGTCACACCGGAGTGCGAGACAGGTGAGGATTTTACAGATAGATAGACAGGGCTGAGATAAATAGATTTGAATAGGGCTGAGTTAAAATACCAGGCATGGCGTGGTCAGGGCTGCCATCAGAAATTTTTGGGCCCCTTACACAGCTCAAGGCCTGGGCCCCCCTCCTACCCCGCCACTTTAGAATCCGTCCTGACTGTTACAGTGTTATGGGGGGATCTGTGGATGACTTACTGTTATGGGGGGAATCTGTGGATGACTTACTGTTATGGGGGGAATCTGCGGAGGACTTACTGTTATGGGGGGAATCTGTGGATGACACACTGTTATGGGGGGAATCTGTGGATGACACACTGTTATGGGGGAATCTGTGGATGACACACTGTTATGGGGGGAATCTGGATGACACTGTTATGAGGGATCTGTGGATGACACACTGTTATAGGGGAATCTGTGGATGACACACTGTTATGGGGGGAATCTGGATGACACTGTTATGAGGGATCTGTGGATGACACACTGTTATGGGGGGAATCTGTGGATGACGAACACTGTTATGGGGATCTGTGGATGACACTGTTATGGGGGATCTGTGGATGACATACTGTTATAGGGAATCTGTGGATGACACACTATCATGGGGTACTGTGGATGACACACTGTTATGGGGGATCTGTGGATGACACACTGTTATGGGGATCTGTGGATGACACACTGTTATGAGGAATCTGTGGATGACGAACACTGTTATGGGGATCTGTGGATGACACTGTTATGGGGGATCTGTGGATGACACACTGTTATGGGGGATCTGTGGATGACACACTGTTATGGGGATCTGTGGATGACACACTGTTATGGGGGATCTGTGGAGGACACACTTTTATGGGGAATCTGTGGAGGACACACTGTTATGGGGGATCTGTGGATGACACACTGTTATGGGGGATCTGTGGATGACACACTGTTATGGGGATCTGTGGATGACACACTGTTATGGGGGATCTGTGGATGACACACTGTTATGGGGGATCTGTGGATGACGAACACTGTTATGGGGGATCTGTGGATGACACACTGTTATGGGGGATCTGTGGATGACACACAGTTATGGGGGATCTGTGGATGACGAACACTGTTATGGGGGATCTGTGGATAACACACTGTTATGGGGGATCTGTGGATAACACACTGTTATGGGGGATCTGTGGATGACACTTTTATGGGGGATCTGTGGATGACACTCAACCACTCTCAAACCCAACTGGTCAAACTTGTTAAATGGATCCCAAACACAATATGCACAATAACACACCCCCACCCCCTCCAACACTTAATTAACCCCTTCATGGCCTAAAAAAATTTTTTTTATTGGAACTGGCCGGCCCCCCCCAGGGTCTGGGCCGCTTACTGGGGTATTGGCTGTACCCCCCTGATGGCGGCCCTGGGCATGGTGTTGTTTTTGGAAGAAAGATGACATGCATTCTAATTCTGACAACCCCAAATTACACTGCCAGAAAGTTGCCTAAAGGTGTGTTTATATGTGCCGAGGAGAAGAACATTGTTGGGAAGGAAGCGTGCCTCACCGAAGCACTGCATTTACATGTAGTGATCTCTTCCACAGTATCGGAGGAGTAATTGTTATTGCGGATAACGATAATTTACGTGCCTGCACGAACCACAGTTTCACCTGATGAACGAGCATTTTGCTCATCATCAGGGGATCGGCTGCACCTTTAGACAGGCAAATTGTCTGGCAATTGTCTCTAACAATAAGGTTGTTGTGCAAATATTTATACATATCATATAAAGAGAAATCATAATCATGGGCCGGAGAGAAATTTGTCATTTGCATGGGATTTAACTTTTCTAAGTCAGGGATAGATGTGATCCATCATGTTATGCTTTTACTGCACATGCACATATCAATGTCAGTTACATGGGATTTGACCTTTTTTAAGTTAGGGATTTGATATTGTATTATTGATATTGTTTATAGTATTGGTTGCACGGTTGATAAGTATGATAATCTGTCTGATAGGGGCTTTGTAGAGAAAAGAGGAGAGGACATAGGACTGAACCATAAAGAACTGTAGCAAATAATCCTTGCATTAATTAGCATGTGGTTTAGAACATTTGGAATTTAGCAGGCTTTGTCTTTAAACCCTGCACATCTATAGTGTTATACCGGATTACTTTGCTTCATGGCAGCCTCACCTGTATTCTGGGGTCTTGATGATGACAGTAAAGCTTATCCCATGGAGAACCTTTGACTTCTTCTGTCATTGTCAGAAAGAATGGGGCTCAGATGGATCGTAACACGCGAAGTGTATTATGTAAACCTAAGCTAACAAATCATGTGCTGATAGCATGAGTCTGGCTGTATCAGCGGACAATGAAAAGTCAAACATAGCCAGAAGGAAACATAGGTAAAGTAATGACTTTCAGTCAATCCCTAGAAATTAAGACCATATGATTAAAAGATGTACTAGAATAACGACCTTTGGGGATCAGCGAGACAGGACATAAATATGTATGGAAGGAGGTGAACATGGCAAGGTTTGCGAATGCATGATATCTGAAGATAATGAGCTATAACAATACAAAACCAGCAAATAGCCTGGTTATAAACTGAAGTAAAATTAAAAACCAAGGATATTCCTTCCAAATATAGAAGTCTCACTTGATCTCCCAACTGTTATAGATGCTGAGAGACAAAATCTAACACCTTCCCATAGGCTGTGCCTGGCATTTATTTCTGCCCTCTTACCCGCTTGGCCCCTCTTAATGCCTCCTATGGTTCTTGTGGTGTGTCACAGCAGTCTTACCAGTTCTTTGTCTCTGACATTCTGTGATGAACCAAGGAGATCAGTATAAAAATTACTAATGTATAAAAGTACTAAGTACTGCAGTCCATCGCATTGTGAATTCTAATTTTTATAAAAAAATGTTTTCAATAGATTTTTCAATGGGAGAAGAGGAAATAAGCTGCTGACACTTATATGGCTGATTCCTTCTTTACGTCGGGCAAACCGGATGATTTTAGCAGGATTGACCAATCTTTTTTATATGGGGGCTTCCCAACTCTCCCCTGACTGCAGTTTTGAATTTGAACCTGTCTGATACTTTCTCCTTGCAGTAGATAATCTACAGCTTAGCGTAGGGTGTCCATAGGTAAGGTCAGCCAAACCTGCTGATTTTCCATTCTGGCTCATTTTGTTCCTATATTAAACTTTCCATGAGGCTCAATTTCTTTTACAGCAAGGACTTTTTGGGTCATTTATTAAGAGCAGCGTTTTAGACACCGGTCTTAATACTCCTTTCACTAGACTCTAAATCTACATTAGTTCCCTTGCTTGCAAAGATTTAGATCAATTTCTACACCTAAAACAGGCGTAGAAAATGATAAATGAGACGGGCCAGCTGTCCCGTCCCCTTCCCCACCCATGCCCCCCTTTTTTAGACCTGCGGAGAGCGGGGAAAGGTCCCTTTGCGACCAAATCTATGACAGATACTGTATATCTAATAAAAAATTACCCCCTTTCTAATTGCATCTAATTGGGTCTACAACAGATTATTTTAAGTGGGAGAATATTTGAGTATATGCATAAGCAGACTTGTCCTTAGCGTCTATTCTATATGAAGGGAGTTAATCAGCACTCCACAGAACACATTTACACCGTCTTAGAGTCCAGAGGTGATGTGCTTTACACCATCCGACACTTGGCATTGTGCTTGGTGATATGAGGCTTGCATGCAGCTGCTTGGCCCAGGACACTTATACTATGAAGTTCCCGGTGCACAGTTTTTGTGCTGATGTTAGGGTTGGTTCACATCACATTTTTACTATTTGTTTAATGTATACCCTTGGGGGGGAGGATACAAAAAGGTTGCACACCAAGCTTTTCTATCCTGCAGAGTCTGGTAAAAAAAGAAAAAATGTTAAAGTATACTTTTTTTTTACAATTGAACTCTATGGTGAGCGGATGCCACTGTATGGCATCAGTCTGAGGTTCCCGTTAACGTATATGTTTTTGTATACAATAAACAGATGACATAAACCCACTCTAAATGTCAGAGGAGGTTTGGAGCTCTGCAGTTATTGTGTCAGCAGACCGTGAGGGACTTTTATGCATTATGTCCCTCGGCACTCTGGGACTCAGCTCTGTAACTTTACGGCATCTGCCGCTTCGTGACTGACTTGTTGTGGTTCCTAAATGCTTCCGCAATAATACCACTCATAGATGATAGTGGAATATCTAGGACAGGCATGCTCAACCTGCAGACCTCCAGCTGTTGCAAAACTACGACTCCCAGCATGCCTGAACAGCCTACAGCTAGCAGCCTACAGCAGGGCATGGTGGGAGTTTTACAACAGCTGGAGGGCCGCAGGTTGAGCATGCCTGATCTAGGAGTACCATCTAATACCATGCTCAAATTCAGTGAGCTCTGCGGCAATAGGATGATTAAAACACCTGAATTAAATCATTAAAGGGGTTGTCTGGGTTCAGAGCTGAATCTGGACAAAAAAAACCTTCTTCTACCATTCAGCCCCTCTGAGTTCTATAGCACAGGACAAGGACTTTTTTCTTAAGATCCGGTGAAGTACCAGGCTATGCTAGGCAGATGCTTCTGCAAGAAGTGAGCCCGGTGACGTCACCGGCACTAATGGGTGGTCTTTAGCACTACCCTAGCCTGTAAAACAAAGACCGCCAATCAGTGCCGGTGACGTCATTGGGATCACTGCTCGGTGGAAGCCTCCTGCTCTGTACGATGCAGCGCAGGGCCAGGGGGGGCCATCACAGCATAAATGCTCCAATGCTAAACTCAGAGGGGTTGAATGAGGGGAAAAAGGGATTATGTTTGAGTTCAGCACTGAACCCGGACAACCGCGTTAAGACTTGTACTGTATCTGAATACTTTTGTCTACACACACACATGTAATCAGGGGCGTACATAGAAATCATTGGGCCCCATAGCAAGAATCTGACTAACTCCGCCCACTACCCACCCCTGGCCCATCCCACCAACTGTCCTGGCTCCTCCTCTGTCACACCCCCATTGAATTCCTACTGACCCAGAGAATATAAGGCACAGGTCAGTTTTTCCGCAAAGGGAACGCAATAGGAACAAATGGTGGAGAAATAGAATTTTTTTTCCAATTTCACCCCATTTGGAATTTTTTGCCCGCTTCCCACTACATTGTATGCCATATTAAATGGTGACATTAGAAAGTACAACTTATCCTGCAAAAAATAAGCCCTCATATGGATATGTGACAGGAGAAATAAAAAAGTAATGGCTCAGGGAAGAAAAATGAAAATGCAAAAATGAAAAAACCTCTGGTATCCTAACTGTTAAAGGGGTTATCTAACACCTATTATTCCCTCCCAAAATGCCTGGATTCCCTCCGGATGTTTTCATTCATGTGATGTGTTGGGGGGATGCAGTGGCGGCCGTGTGGGCATCAGTGATGCGGGTGCCGGGAGCAGGTTAAGTATTACCTGTATGAGGTGCCCTGGCATTTTGGGGGGCATTATAGGGTTTGGATAACCTCCTTAACTCCTTGCTGCTGATGCTTAGTTTACCATGAGAAAAAAATAGTCATTTATCATGAATAATGACTTTAGAGTATAAGTTGATATTGCTGTCATAACGTGCAAGAAATAAAAGCGTGAACATCATACGTTATACACAAAAACTATGATCTATTACACGTTACACACCAATAATGTTGTTAAACCTTGCACACACCAGTAACTCCACCATATAGTGCCTCTCCCATACACTATGCACAAATAATAACATAATATGCTATACAGATAAATAATCCTGTTAAGGTTCTATTCAGACATCCATAGTGTTTTGCGTTCCGCAAAACACTGACGCCGCACGTTGCCGGCACTTAATAGATCATTCCTATTCTTGTACACAGCTGCGGACAAGAATAGGACATGCTCTATTTTTTTTCGGAGCTGCGGGCCGGAAGTTCGGGGCAGTGGACCGGAAATGTGGATGCGAACAGTACACTGTGTGCTGTCCGCATCTTTTCCAGCCCCATTGAAAATGAATGGACCCTTATACAATGTACACAAAGCCACCATATCCTGTACACAGTGGGCTGCTATTAGCAATGTTTTGTCCCATGTGGAGAAGAACTGTTATTAGAGGGAGGGTAGCAGAAGCAGGCATGGGCTCTTTTATATGAAAGGGGAAAGAAGCAGGTGGCATGGACTCTGATAGATTAGGGAGAAGAAGTTGACAAGGGCTTTGTGCTAAGGGATTGGGCACATCAAGTCCAATAGGTGATAGAGGCTGAGTTACTGATAGATGGACAGAAAGAGATTGGAGGAGGATAGAGGGGGTTCCATGGGCTTTGTGAGTGGGTGGTGGTGACAAGGAATACAAAATATGTCAGGGGCTCTTTTATGAGAAGGGGGCACAGAAACTGGTACAGGTTCTTTGGGTCACAGAAGGTGGCAAGGAGTCTCTGGGGACTTCAGGGAACATAGAAGATAGAAACATAGAATGTGTCGGCAGATAAGAACCATTTGGCCCATCTAGTCTGCCCAATATACTAAGTACTATGGATAGCCCCTGGCCCTATCTTATATGAAGGATGGCCTTATGCCTATCCCATGCATGCTTAAACTCCTTCACTGTATATTTGCAGCTACCACTTCTGCAGGAAGGCTATTCCATGCATCCACTACTCTCTCAGTAAAGTAATACTTCCTGATATTACTTTTAAACCTTTGCCCCTCTAATTTAAAACTATGTCCTCTTGTAGCAGTTTTTCTTCTTTTAAATATTCTCTCCTCTTTTACCTTGTTGATTCCCTTTATGTATTTAAATAAGATGATAGTGGCTGGAGGCCACAGATGGTTGCAGCTCTTCTGTGGAGAGAGTAGTAGAGGGGCATACAAGAGAGGTTCTGTGGGGCCAGGAGGGAGATAATGGGTAACAGCAGGATAGAGGGAGGTGGCAGACAGCTAGTTTCCTACCTCAGATTCTTTTCTGCTGCAGTATTTTCCCCCAGCTGATGTTGAGGGTGTGGCTTCAAAGGGGTGTGACTTAATGGAGGTGGGCGGGGTCTGTGAAGTTCTGTCTGCTTGAGCCTGACACGGAGGGTTGGGACATCAGCAGTGTGCGCTCTATTGTGTACAGAATGGGGGGACGGGGGAGGTTCGGAGGGTGGCCCTGACTGAGAATAGGGGAAGCAAGCAGGGCCCGGCCAGGTCTGAATGGAGGACAAGTGGGTGTGCCTCAATGCCCGATAAACTGTCTGCAGATGTAGGGGGCGGGGCCTTCTATGCACTCCGGGCTCCCCATGCCACGGGCTCCATAGCAGCTGCGTGGTCTGCCTATATGGTAGGTACGCCACTGCATGTAATATATATACACATATATATATATATATATATATACACATATATATAGTAGGAAAGAGCAAGGGGCCATTATTGATGGGAGGTATGTGTCACTGAGGTTCCTGGCCTCGGTGAGGTAAGAGCCTGTAATTTTAAGTGGGAGTGGCAGCTAGTGCTGTCTGACACTATTGGTTATTTAGTGTGGCTGTAAAGCCGCGACGGGCCGGCTCTTACTGGGAGCAGCCAAAGTGCAGGGTGGGTGGCTGTTCCCCACGTTCCAGGCCGGGTTTTGGCTGGGGATATAAAACCCAGCCAGCAGTCTCATCTGGGTGTGGATTATCCTCCATTTCACAGTAAATATCTGTGGAGTCTCTGTGGTTTGTAATCTGCATATTGTGTGCCATACTAAAGGGCTGAGAGCCATATTGCTGGGAAGCAGGCCCTAAAGCTTGTTGGGGACTGCTACTGCCAAAACTGCTGACAAGGTGAATGCTTTTTGTTCTGTGGACTTGCCATGGTGTGAATGAACACCAAGACTACAAACTGTCATTTTTGTTTATGTGTGAATAAACACTGCACTGTTTAGATCAAAGACTTTGTTTTTGCCTCTGTACTGCGTCCGCTAAGCTGCCTACCAGAGCGAATCCCAACATTATATATATATATATATATATATATTGTGGGGATTCGCTTTGGTAGTTAGGATAAGCAGGCGCAGTACAGAGGCAAAATACAGGTTCGTAATTCAAACTTCAGTGTTTATTCACACATGATGCCAAAAACAAAACGTCACTTTTGCAGTGTTGGTGTTACTTCACACCCAATGGCAAGTTAATATAACAAAAGTCACCTTGGTGGCAGTTTTGCCTCAGAAAGTTTAAATACGGGCTTTAGACGGCCTGTTCCCCTGACACACGGGTCTCTGCTCTCCAGCCCAGCACAGACCACATATCCCAGCACACAGACCTCCTGAGCTCCACTGTCAGACAGAGGTAATCCTCTCACCTGGCAGTGCTGGCTGGTTTTATGCCTGGCAAAACCCGGCATGGAACGTGGGGAGTAGTCACCCAGCACTTTGACTACTCCCAGTAAGAGTCATCCCGGATCAGCTATTACAGCCATGCTAAGTACCAAGGTGTCAAACAGCAACTGCTGCTGACACATAAAAAACGGCTCTTACTCCACTGAGTCCAGGAACCTCGGTGACACGTATCTATCATTCACGATGATTCCTTGTACCTTCTTACAATATATACATATATATATTTCTAAGAATAGTAGCGGACAGGGGTGTACACAGAAATCATGGGGCAATATATTCAAGGTATATACAGTACAGACCAAAAGTTTGGACACACCTTCTCATTCAAAGAGTTTTCTTTATTTTCATGACTATAAAAATTGTAGATTCACACTGAAGGCATCAAAACTATGAATTAACACATGTGGAATCATATGCATAACAAAAAAGTGTGAAACAACTGAAAATATGTCATATTCTAGGTTCTTCAAAGTAGCCACCTTTTGTTTTGATTACTGTTTTGCACACTCTTGGCATTCTCTTGATGAGCTTCAAGAGGTAGTCACCTGAAATGGTTTTCACTTCACAGGTGTGCCCTGTCAGGTTTAATAAGTGGGATTTCTTGCCTTATAAATGGGGTTGGGACCATCAGTTGCCTTGTGGAGAAGTCAGGTGGGTACACAGCTGATAGTCCTACTGAATAGACTGTTAGAATTTGTATTATGGCAAGAAAAAGCAGCTAAGTAAAGAAAAAACAAGTGGCCATCATTACTTTAAGAAATGAAGGTCAGTCAATCTGAAAAATTGGGAAAACTTTGAAAGTGTCCCCAAGTGCAGTCACAAAAACCATCAAGCGCTACAAAGAAACTGGCTCACATGCGGACCGCCCCAGGAAAGGAAGACCAATAGTCACCTCTGCTGCGGAGGATAAGTTCATCCGAGTCACCAGCCTCAGAAATCGCAGGTTAACAGCAGCTCAGATTAGAGACAAGGTCAATGCCACACAGAGTTCTAGCAGCAGACACATCTCTAGAACAACTGTTAAGAGGAGACTGTGTGAATCAGGCCTTCATGGTAGAATATCTGCTAGGAAACCACTGCTAAGGACAGGCAACAAGCAGAAGAGACTTGTTTGGGCTAAATAACACAAGGAATGGACATTAGACCAGTGGAAATCTGTGCTTTGGTCTGATGAGTCCAAATTTGAGATCTTTGGTTCCAACCACCGTGTCTTTGTGCGACGCAGAAAAGGTGAACGGATGGACTCTACATGCCTGATTCCCACCGTGAAGCATGGAGGAGGAGGTGTGATGGTGTGGGGGTGCTTTGCTGGTGACACTGTTAGGGATTTATTCAAACTTGAAGGCATACTGAACCAGCATGGCTACCCCAGCATCTTGCAGCGCCATGCTATTCCATCCGGTTTGCATTTAGTTGGACCATCATTTATTTTTCAACAGGACAATGACCCCAAACACACCTCCAGGCTGTGTAAGGGCTATTTGACCATGAAGGAGAGTGATGGAGTGCTGCACCAGATGACCTGGCCTCCACAGTCACCGGACCTGAACCCAATCGAGGTTTAGGGTGAGCTGGACCGCAGAGTGAAGGCAAAAGGGCCAACAAGTGCTAAGCATCTCTGGGAACTCTTTCAAGACTGTTGGAAGACCATTTCAGGTGACTACCTCTTGAAGCTCATCAAGAGAATGCCAAGAGTGTGCAAAGCAGTAATCAAAACAAAAGGTGGCTACTTTGAAGAACCTAGAATATGACATATTTTCAGTTGTTTCACACTTTTTTGTTATGTATATAATTCCACATGTGTTAATTCATAATTTTGATGCCTTCAGTGTGAATCTACAATTTTCATAGTCATGAAAATAAAGAAAACTCTTTGAATGAGAAGGTGTGTCCAAACTTTT
Organism: Bufo gargarizans; assembly: GCF_014858855.1. Lineage (NCBI taxonomy): Eukaryota > Metazoa > Chordata > Amphibia > Anura > Bufonidae > Bufo > Bufo gargarizans. Next base: position 633,705,847 of record NC_058080.1, on the reverse strand, counting down.
GGTCTGTACTGTATATATATATATATATATATATATATATACTGTATATATATATAATATATAAAGCTGAGTGTGTGTATGTATGTATCACAAAATTTTGCACATAGGTACATCGGGTGTCCGGGAAGGTTTTAGACCGGGTCTCAGCTCTCTAGCACATACCGTCCCTGAGATATTACCAAAAAATGTAAATATGGCACCATCACATGACCTACATTAGCCAATAGAAGCTGCAGGTCTTTCTCCTCATATGATATACACAAATATAGTACTAGATTATAACATATGCGTGGAAGCCTAGCAGACACCTCAAAATCCAAAATACCACACATATCAAAGTATGATATAAATCTTTATTGTTAAATCCAAATCGGACATATACAACACACAAATAGTACAAAAACTATAATGAAATATCTATGTGAGAAGTGCTGGGATGTAGAGCAAAAATCCCCCGAGATTGATAGGTCAGATAATTTAATATAAAATAGCAGTCTTGGTAGAGACACATGAAGTAAAGAGACAGAACAGGGTGATTATATATACCCCTCTCATTAGGTAAACGAATAGAACACCTGAGATGAGTGGGGAATGCTAGATGACTGCACACGCCACGCCTCTTCGCACAAATATATATATTTTTCCACCAAAATACGTCACAAAAGATTTTATCGCATATAACTGCAGCGCTGACTGCTGATTCAAATTTGTTTTACCACCGAAATACATCACAAAAGATTTTACAGCATATTACTACAGTGCTGAACGCTGAATAGGATTTGTTTTTCCACCAAAATACATCACAAAAGATTTTACCACATATAACGGAGCACGGACATGGAGAGGGTCTTCGGATTCCCCCCGCACTACACAGACGTCTCAGAAATGAACCGCTGCTCCTGTCCGACAGCAGCTCCTGGGAAGGTCATGAAGCGTCCCGGGCACCTGGCATCTATTCGCTCCGCTGAAGGATTATTTTGAAAGTGTGTAGAAGCCACAAGGGGCCCCCACGCTGCAGATTTATCATGGAGACATCATGAAGATTTTACCGCATATAACTGCAGAGCTGATTGCTGAAACAAATTAGTTTTCAACCTAAATACTTCAATAAAGATTTTACTGCATATAACACTGCAGCGCTGAACGCTGAATAAATTTTGTTTTTCCACCGAAATACGTCAATAAAGATTTTACCACAAATATTACTGCAGCGCTGAATGCTGAATATATTTAGTTTTTCGACCAAAATACGTCACTAAAGGTTTAACCACATATAACTGCAAAAGTGACCGCTGAATATATTTTGTTTTTGTACTGAAATTATAATTGCAGAAGTGAAATGCGTATATATTTTTCTTTTTGTACTAAAAAAAGGACAGTAAATGCTTTTAGCAGAAATAAATGCACCAGTGAAGTGCGTATATTTTTTTTACTTTTTGTACTGAAATAGGACACTGAACGCTTTCACCACATATAACTGCAGAAGTGAAATGCGTATATATTTTTCTTTTTTGGACTGAAATAGGCCACTAAACGCTTTCAACACAAATAACCGCCAAAGTGAACTAAGAATATATTTTTCTTTTTGTACTGAAATACAAAATAACACATATAACAGCCGCACTGACTGACTGCTACCGCCGCTACTTCCGTGAACCCTGCACCACAATTTCCTGGGCAGGTAGGCTGCTGCAAAGCAGGTGGCCTACCTCGGGCACATTTGGCTCCCGACCTCCCACTGCTGCCACCCTGCTGACTGCCAGCCATGCTTTCAACACATATAACCGCCGACGTGAACTGAGAATATATTATTCTTTTTGTACTGAAATAGGCCAGTAAACGCTTTCAGCAGAAATAAATGCACCAGTGAAGTGCAAATATATTTTTCTTTCTGTACTGAAATAGGCCACTAAACGATTTTGCCACAAAATTAAGTGCACCAGTGAAGTGTGGATATTTTTTTCTTTCTGTATGCTTTCAACACATATAACCGCCGACATGAACAGAGAATATAGATACTTTTTTGTACTGAAATAGGCCAGTAAACGCTTTTAGCAGAAATAAATGCACCAGTGAAGTGCATATATATTTTTCTTTCTGTACTGAAATAGGCCACTAAACCCTTTTGCCACAAATAACTGCACCAGTGAAGTGCGTATATATATATTTTTTTTTTACTGAAATACGCCCCTTTATGCTTTTACCAGAAAAAACTTAAAGAGTGAACTGCGTATATATTTTTCTTGTAGGACTGAAATACGCCCCTATACACTTTCATCGGGAAAAAATTAAGCAGTGAAGTGTGTATTTTTTTTCTGTTTTTACTGAAATATGCCCCTATACGCTTTCACCAGAAAATACTTAAAGAGTGAACTGCGTATATATATTTTTTGTAGGACTGAAATACGCCCCATAGCAGAAAAAAGTAGAAATAGGTCCAGCCGTTCTTTAGCGAATTTCCAGAAGCACTTTATTGTAGATAAATATTAAAAAACATCCAGGCACAAACACTGTAGGTCTACGCGTTTCAGGCAACAGAGAAATTACAGCCCTTACTCATTACTGTAATTTCTCTGTTGCCTGAAACGCGTATACCTACAGTGTTTGTGCCTGGATGTTTTTTAATATTTATCTACAATAAAGTGCTTCTGGAAATTCGCAAAAGAACGGTTGGACCTATTTCTACTTTTTTATGCTCATGTGAATTGGCTTCTAACCGGGTGAGGAAGCGGTCCGTGCCTTCATGAATTAAATTCCAGACAGGTGAGAGCTGCTCTGATTACCTATTGACTGAAATACGCCCCTATACGCTTTCACCAGGAAACAATTAAGCAGTAAAGTGCGTATATTCTTTTCTGTTTTTACTGAAATATGCCCCTATACGCTTTCACCAGAAAATACTTAAAGATTGAACTGCGTATATATTTTTCTTGTAGTACTGAAATTTGCCCCTCTATGCTTTCAACAGAAATAACTGCAACAGTGCAGTGCGTATATTTTTTTCTTTGTTTACTGAAATACGCCCCTAAACGCTTTCACCAGAAAAAACTGCAGCAGTGATGTGCGTATATATTTTTCTTTTTCCACAGATATAAGCCACTAAAGGCTTTTTAACATAGCACTTGCACCCCAAGAACAAATAGCTGGAATGACAGAGTTGTCTAATGGCTATTTGGATCCCCAAATAATTTTTCCCTGCACTTTTAAATCGCTTTGCTATCGCTATCCCTAACGTCTTCTAACGTCTCTCTCTGCACTAAGATGCTGTGAAATGATTCCTCGATATCCTTTCCCTGTACTTATAAATAGTTTTTTCAGTTCCTTTTTTCGCTATTAGGCTTTTCCTATTGCTGTCCCTAGCGCCTTCTCACGTCTGTCCCTGCATGGGAGAACGCTGGTAAATGGCAGAATCTAAAATGGCTGCCGTATTTATAGGGCTGTGACATCACAGAGCTGGCTGGCTGCTGAATGGCTGCATGCATGCATGTCAATCTGGGTGATACCGCCTTCCTAGAGTTCCTTGCCCCATGTTTTCAGTCCTCACACGTGTAGCCGCCATTTTAGGGGAAAAAAAAACTTTTGCCACAAATAAGTGCACCAGTGAAGTACGTATATTTCTTTCTTTCTAAAATGAAATAGGCCACTAAACGCTTTTGCCACAAATAAGTGCACCAGTGAAGTGCGTATATTATTTTCTTTCTGTACGCTTTCAACATATATAACTGCCGACATAAACAGAGAATATATATATTTTTTTTTGTACTGAAATAGGCCAGTAAACGCTTTTAGCAAAAATAAATGCACCAGTGAAGTGCGTATATATTTTTCTTTCTGTACTGAAATAGGCCACTAAACCCTTTTGCCATAAATAACTGCACCAGTGAAGTGCGTATATTTTTTCTCTTTTTACTGAAATACTCCCCTATACGATTTTCCCAGAAAAAACATCAGGAAAAAATTAAGCAGTGAAGTGCGGATTTTTTTTCGGTTTTTACTGAAATACGCCCCTATACGCTTTCACCATAAATTGTTTTTTCAGTTCCTTTTTTCACAATTAGGTTTTTCCTATTGCTGTCCTAGCGCCTTCTCACGTCTGTCCCTGCACTGAGAACACTGGAAAATGGCAGAATCTAAAATGGCTGCTGTATTTATACAGCTGTGACATCACAGGGCTGGCTGGCTGCTGAATGGCTGCATGCATGCATGTCAATCTGGGTTATACCGCCTTCCTAGAGTTCCTTTCCCCATGTTTTCAGTCCTCACACGTGTAGCCGCCATTTTAGGAAAAATTGTGATCCGTTACCACGAAGCACAAGGAAATTCGCATTCATTTCGAATTGAATTTTTCCTGAAATTCTAGACTAATTCCACTTCATCAGCTTTGATTCGCTCATCTCTACCCATAATCATAGAGAAGAGCAGGGACTCCTTACAGTGTTGGTGTCAGGCCCCCTAACCCTGCAAGCTCAATAGCAACCGTGTGATCTGCCTCTATTGATGGTATGAAACTCGGGGGCAGTGCAGAAAGTCCTAACTGAGGAACCTTCCTCTGGAGGGTCCTGACTGAGATCCTCTTTCTGATTTAGGGCTCTTTCACACGACTGTGTGAAGCCCGTACCCGTATTGCGGACCGCATTTGCGGATCCGCAATACATGGGTCCCGTTCCGTGGCCATTCCGCATCACATATGCGGAACTATTCATTTCAATGGGTCCGCAAATCCGGAGATGCGGAATGGTGCGGGACTGAACCACGGAATGGAACACTATGGAAGCATTATGGAGTGCTTTCTGAGGTTCCGTTCTGTGCTTCCGCACTGCAAAAAGATAGATCTTGCTCTATCTTTTTGCGGAACGGAGGGATCGCGGACCCATTCAAGTGAATGGAACCGCGATCTTTATGCGGCTGCCACACGGCAGGTGCCCGTGCTTAGTGGACCGCAATTTCCGGTCCATAGCACGGGCACGGGATTCACACAGTTGTGTGAACAAGCCCTTACTCCGAATCCCTTTAGCAATGATCTATGAGAGTCTAAGGCAACTTTCACACTCGCGTTTTGTGCGGCTCTGTCATGGACGGATCCGTTCAGATAATACAACCGCTTGCATCTGTTCAGAATGGATCCGTTTGTATTATCTTTAATATAGCCAAGACGGATACATCTTGAACACCATTGAAAGTCAATAGAGGAAGGATCCGTCATAGAAAATTGATCCGTCCCCATTGACTTACATTGTGTGCCAGGACGGATCCATTTGGCTCCGTTTCATCAGATGGACACCAAAACACTGCAAGCAGCTTTTTGGTGTCCATCTCCAAAGCGGAATGGAGACTGAACTGATGCATTCTGAGCGGATCCTTTTCCATTCAGAATGCATTAAGGCAAAAACTGATCAGTTTTGGACCGCTTGTGAGAGCCCTGAACGGATCTCACAAACGGAAAGCCAAAACGCGAGTGTGAAAGTAGACTAAGGCCCCCTTGCGTGAAAATTGCACTGCATGCGCACTTGCTTGCAGATGCAATGCGATTTTCACGTAGCCTATTCATTTCTATGGGGCCTGCGTTGCGTGAAAAATGCTGAATATAGAACATGCTGCGATTTTCACGCAATGCAAAAGTGATGCGTGAAAGTCACCGTTCATCTGCACAGCCCCATTGAAGTGAATAGGTCCGGCTTCAGTGCGGGTACAATGCATTCACCTCAAATCTTAGGTCTATAGGTCTGTCCTATGGCCAACATGGACCAAGGATGAGTGTTCTAGAGTTACACAAATGTGTACTGAGCCTTCATCTTCTTCTGCTCTTTAGGATGAATTTAAAACAAAGAGTATATGTAAAAGTCCATAACAGAATGGATTTTATAATTCTTTTAATAAAGATTGTATGATGTACTTGTAAAGAGCATCTTCCTTTAAAACAGATGGCACTGCTGAAAGGAAACATTTCTATTCTTATATCACAGATTTTGTGCATTTGAATAAGTACAAAAGGTACAAATAACAGCGGAGGTGTGTAATAGCACTGCTATAAAGAGGGAGAAGTGGAAAATAACGTGCAATTACTGAGTCCTAATGATAGCTCTAACAATTTGTGATATCATTTTGTACTGAAACATGTATGATTGTTATATTATGAGAATATATTTCATATCTTACAAAGTCTGATTAAAATCCTATTAAACAAAGCAATAAAAATAAATAAATAAAACTGCTTTCCTCCCCCTTTATCATATCCCATCTCATATTTTAACCCTATACGGCCTCATGCACACGACCGTTGTTTTATTCCGTGTACGTTGTGCCGTTTTTCGTGATTTTCTGCGGACCCATTGACTTTCAATGGGTCTGTTGAAAACTCGGCTAATGCACCGTTTGTCATCCGCGTCCGTGATCCGTGGTTCCAGTCCATCAAAAAAATATAACCTGTCCTATTATTTTTGCGGAAAACGGTTCGCGGACCTATTCAAGTCAATAAGACCGCTAAAAAACACGGAGGCACACAAGATTGTCGTCCGCATCCGTTTTTTTCCTATCATTTGCATGGCAAGCCTGTCTTAGATTTTTTTTTACTTTCCTTTATGTCTGGTGATCCTCCAAAAATAAAGAAAAACACACGGAACAAGGAAACGGATCACGGAACAAAGAAACCCCATTTTGCTGAACGGAACACAACAACGGTCGTGTGCATGAGGCCTAAGGGTATGCCCACACAGGACGGATAAGCTTTGGATTTGTTGTGGATTTGCATGCAGAAAATCTGCGGTGCATTACAGTACCTGCAAAGTGGATGACACTTTAGCAAATCTCCACACTCCAAAATCTCCACATGCTGTGGAATGGATTTCATCCTTTCAGAGAAATCCTAAGCAAATCTTCAGATTTCTCTGAAACGATTTCTCTGCATGTAAAACGTGCAGATTTTGCCCTAGATTGTGTTGTGGAAACAGGTAAAACCAATGGTGGAAATTCTACTAAAGGAAATCTACCCCCTGTGATCATACCCTGAGAACATCATATTCTTATATTGCCTATACAGTATGTCCCAGGAGTTCCATCATTTTACCCTTCTTCCCCCTGTAGTTACTGTAAAGCTTGCTATAGACCGAAGGATTAGGTTCAGTGTTCTCCTCATTCTCCACCAGCGGCAGATGTCGGGGAAAAAGTAGAATTGACATGTTTATGGTGGAGTCCAGAAGAAATAGATGTTATTTGGCTGAGAGTTACTGTATCTCATGTGCATGGCCAGCTAAAGTCAACTGGCTATAGAAGGAGCCTTCAAGGCGGAAAGCATCCACCATGTACAGGTCCTTCTAAAAACTCTGGGAACAGCCTATTCGTTCAGAAATTTCTTTCTGTGTCTTACCCTTGCTTGAGGGTGTCAATGATGGCCTTCTGGACAGCAGTCAGGTCAGCAGTCTTACCCATGATTGCGGTTTTGAGTAATGAACCAGGCTGGGAGTTTTTAAAAGCCTCAGGAATCTTTTGCAGGTGTTTAGAGTTAATTAGTTGATTCAGATGATTAGGTTAATAGCTCGTTTAGAGAACCTTTTCATGATATGCTAATTTTTTTAGATAGGAATTTGGGGTTTTCATGAGCTGTATGCCAAAATGATCAATATTAAAACAATAAAAGGCTTGAACTACTTCAGTTGGTGTGTAATGAATCTAAAATATATGAAAGTCTAATGTTTATCAGTACATTACAGAAAATAATTAACTTTATCACAATATGCTAATTTTTTTAGAAGGACCTGTATATACTCAAAGGGTATAAGTCCAGACCTTCGTGTATAAACTGTTCCTATATGAACAAGTGAGGAGATGTGGAAATTAAATTGAGATAATACATAGCTTTTATTAGGTCTACATTAAAAGGTTAACAGTGCAGATTGGAGCCAAATTGTGTCTACACTTGCCAATGGAATATAAGAGAGATTGTGCTCCTTAAAGGGAACCTGTCACCGGTATTTTGGGTATAGAGCTGAAGACATGGGTTGCTAGAAGGCCGCTAACACATCCGCAATAACCAGTCCCCATAGCTCTGTGTGCTTTTATTGTGTAAAAAAAAAACAATTTGATACATATGCAAATTAACATTAAAAGAGTCATATCTTACTTGTGTGACCAGGGAAGAGTCATATTTTCAAGCTCTGACTCGTCTCAGGTTAATTTGCATATGTATCAAATCGCTGTTTTTAAACCATAATAGCACACAGAGCTATGGGGACTGGGTATTGCGGATGTGCTAGCGGCCATCTAGCAACCCATGTCCTCAGCTCTATACACAAAATCCCGGTGACGGGTTCCCTTTAAAGGGATAATCCGAGCTATATATTTCTTTCAATGTGCCTTATAACATACCACATCATACTTTTGTAATGTACTGTTTTCAGCTATATCATCAGGTTTCTTCAGCTCTGCTGTGGGTCACGTGACCCCCGACGTCATCCAGCCAGCTCCCTGTGCCAACGTATCGTGTACAGATTTATCCCTGCCTTACGTCAGAGCATTGTGCGCCCGCCCCCTCCCTCTGAGTCTGGCTTACCAGTGTCGGCAGCCTTGTGAAAAGATTTACTGGACTGGTGTGCCCACTCCCTCCCTGTGATCCACCGGTGTGCCCGTTCCCCTGCCTCTGCATCTGGCTGCCGGCCGGCTCCTGCGCGATCCTTACCAGTGCCGGCAGCCTCATCAAATTAGCATTGCCCTATTCCACTGGCCATCAGAACCAAAAGCCACCCCCAGGAACAAAACAAAGTATAGCTTAGATATACTTATATATTAGATATAAAGCTATATCTAAGCTATATTTAAGCGATACCTAAGCTATATCTAAGCTGTGTCTAAGCTATGTCTAAGCTATATCTAAGCTATATCTAAGCTATACCAAAGCTATATCTAAGCTATACCTAAGCTATATCTAATATATATGTAAGCTATATCTAAGCTATATTTAGCTATATCTAAGGTAAATCTAAGCTAAACCTAAGCTATATCTAAGCAATACCTCAGCTATATCTAAGCTATACCTAAGCTATACCTATATATATACACTCACCTAAAGAATTATTAGGAACACCATACTGGAACACCATACTTTTGCCTTCAGAACTGCCTTAATTCTACGTGGCATTGATTCAACAAGGTGCTGATAGCATTCTTTAGAAATGTTGTCCCATATTGATAGGATAGCAGTTGATGGAGATTTGAGGGATGCACATCCAGGGCACGAAGCTCCCGTTCCACCACATCCCAAAGATGCTCTATTGGGTTGAGATCTGGAGACTGTGGGGGCAATTTTAGTACAGTGAACTCATTGTCATGTTCAAGAAACCAATTTGAAATGATTCAAGCTTTGTGACATGGTGCATTATCCTGCTGGAAGTAGCCATCAGAGGATGGGTACATGGTGGTCATGAAGGGATGGACATGGTCAGAAACAATGCTCAGGTAGCACGTGGCATTTAAAGGATGGCCAATTGGCACTAAGGGGCCTAAAGTGTGCCCAGAAAACATCCCCCACACCATTACACCACCACCACCAGCCTGCACAGTGGTAACAAGGCATGTTGGATACATGTTCTCATTCTGTTTACGCCAAATTCGGACTCTACCATTTCAATGTCTCAACAGAAATCGAGACTCGTCAGACCTGGCAACATTTTTCCAGTCTTCAACAGTCCAATTTTGGTGAGCTCATGCAAATTGTAGCCTCTTTTTCCTATTTGTAGTGGAGATAAGTGGTACCCGGTGGGGTCTTCTTCTGTTGTTGCCCATCCGCCTCAAGGTTGTGCATGTTGTGGCTTCACAAATGCTTTGCTGCATACCTCGGTTGTAATTATTTCAGTCAACGTTGCTCTTCTATCAGCTTGAATCAGTCGGCCCATGCTCCTCTGACCTCTAGCATCAACAAGGCATTTTCGCCCACAGGACTGCTGCATACTGGATGTTTTTCCCTTTTCACACCATTCTTTGTAAACCCTAGAAATGGTTGTGCGTGAAAATCCCAGTAACTGAGCAGATTGTGAAATACTCAGACCAGCCCGTCTGGCACCAACAACCATGCCACGCTCAAAATTGCTTAAATCACCTTTCTTTCCCATTCTGACATTAAGTTTGGAGTTCAGGAGATTGCCTTGACCAGGACCACAACCCTACATGCATTGAAGCAACTGCCATGTGATTAATGCGATTATCTAGTCAACCAATGAGAAATAGAACAGGTGTTCCTAATAATTCTTTAGGTGAGTGTATATATATATATACAGTACAGACCAAAAGTTTGGACACACCTTCTCATTCAAAGAGTTTTCTTTATTTTCATAACTATGAAAATTGTAGATTCACACTGAAGGCATCAAAACTATGAATTAACACATGTGGAATTATATATGTAGTGTCCCACTAGGTAGGGGTGGGCACTACACAAGGGTCAATTGGTGTGCGCGTTACTCCTACTCACAAGGAACAGAAGTGTTATATTTAATTGTGCATCTTATGTATGTTCTAACGTGTTGTTATATGCAATGTACCCCTGTATGATGCAACAGCAGGCCTAGTTGGGTGTAGTTAGACATCCCAGACACTAGAGGGAGATAGGGAGCCCCTAGTATAAATGTCCAGGCCCATACAGGGAGAGTTAGTGCAGAGTCAGGAGTCTGAGAAAGACAGAGGTTAAAAAGCCTGCTCCTGACATGCAGCTGGATAGCCCTGGCTGCTAGTGATGTCCAGGAGGCTAGTGAGAAGCTCCAGCCTGCCTGAGAACAAGAGAGCCTTAGTTAGCTCTGAAGACACCCCAGTTGCAGGACCCAACCTCCTGGGAGAAACCCACAGTCATCCACTTTACAAGAGAGGGCGATCCAGGGTAAGCTAAGTGACCCTGATAGGCAGATGAAACTAGAAAGTGCAGCAAGAATCTAATACCTGAGGAAGACAGTAACCAAGGATTTAAGCCACCCTTTAGGCATCCGGGCCTTGGGATATAAAGCCAGAGCAGGAGTTCTAGAAAGGACAGTGTACATTGATTCTGAGGAAAGGTACAACCTGCTGCTGAGTGCTTGTGAATTTACCCTCTGCGTATCTTGCATGAATATTACCTGCCATTGTGTGATTAAGCCTACTTGTGGAACTGTGATTGAAAGACTGTACTACTACCTGCTGTACAAAGTTGGATTGTTCAGTAAAGTTACGTTTGGTTCACTATTCTACTTGTGTACCTCCATCATTCCAACTACCAACCGGCGTGCCACCGTCCAAAGGCACTGGCGTCATGAATACAACAGGGACCTTGCCCCAGGCACTCAAAATACCCGTAACATCCAGGGCACCTCATCCACCATCAGGCCTGGTCCCTATATGCAGAGTGTGCCCCAGAGGAACCGTGTCTACCTCTCCTTCACTGCCACGCGCCTGCCCAGGGTTCTCCAATACAGTGAGTACCCTCGATTGCCCATAACCGTGACCTCACTTCGTCTATACCCTGCAGGTCTGGAGTGTTGCATATACATAACAAAAAAAGTGTGAAACAACAGAAAATATGTCATATTCTAGGTTCTTCAAAGTAGCCACCTTTTGCTTTGATTACTGCTTTGCACACTCTTGGCATTCTCTTGATGAGCTTCAAGAGGTAGTAACCTGAAATGGTTTTCACTTCACAGGTGTGCCCTGTCAGGTTTAATAAGTGGGATTTTTTGCCTTATAAATGGGGTTGGGACCATCAGTTGCGTTGTGGAGATGTCACCTCTGCTGCGGAGGATAAGTTCATCCAAGTCACCAGCCTCAGAAATCGCAGGTTAACAGCAGCTCAGATTAGAGACCAGGTCAATGCCACACAGAGTTCTAGCAGCAGACACATCTCTAGAACAACTGTTAAGAGGAGACTGTGTAAATCAGGCCTTCATGGTAGAATATCTGCTAGGAAACCACTGCTAAGGACAGGCAACAAGCAGAAGAGACTTGTTTGGGCTAAATAACACAAGGAATGGACATTAGACCAGTGGAAATCTGTGCTTTGGTCTGATGAGTCCAAATTTGAGATCTTTGGTTCCAACCACTGTGTCTTTGTGCGACGCAGAAAAGGTGAACGGATGGACTCTACATGCCTGGTTCCCACCGTGAAGCATGGAGGAGGAGGTGTGATGGTGTGGGGGTGCTTTGCTGGTGACACTGTTGGGGATTTATTCAAACTTGAAGGCATACTGAACCAGCATGGCTACCACAGCATCTTGCAGTGGCATGCTATTCCATCAGGTTTGCGTTTAGTTGGACCATCATTTATTTTTCAACAGGACAATGACCCCAAACACACCTCCAGGCTGTGTAAGGGCTATTTGACCATGAAGGAGAGTGATGGGGTGCTGCGCCAGATGACCTGGCCTCCACAGTCACCGGACCTGAACCCAATCGAGATGGTTTGGGGTGAGCTGGGCCGCAGAGTGAAGGCAAAAGGGCCAACAAGTGCTAAGCATCTCTGGGAACTCCTTCAAGACTGTTGGAAGACCATTTCAGGTGACTACCTCTTGAAGCTCATCAAGAGAATGCCAAGAGTGTGCAAAGCAGTAATCAAAGCAAAAGGTGGCTACTTTGAAGAACCAAGAATATGACATATTTTCAGTTGTTTCACACTTTTTTGTTATGTATATAATTCCACATGTGTTAATTCATAGTTTTGATGCCTTCAGTGTGAATCTACAATTTTTATAGTCATGAAAATAAAGAAAACTCTTTGAATGAGAAGGTGTGTCCAATTTTTTGGTCTGTACTGTATATATATATATATATATATATGTAAAGGAAATGAGGGATGGAGCCAAGAGAAGACGTGCTGGGACATACTACAGATATGTGGAATAGTGGCCCTGCATTTGGAACTGCATTCGTGGTAAGCATAGGGGTGGAAGTAAATGGGGAGGATATGTTAAGGCCCCTTTACATGAGAAGATAATTGATTTGATCGAGTGACAAACAAGTGGTTATTCAAGTTGTTAAAGGGGTTATCCAACCCCTATAATGCCCCCTCTAATCCCCTCATACAGGGTGCCAGGGAGCAAGGTAAGTACAACCTGTGTGAGGGGATTAGAGGGGGCATTATAGGGGTTGAATGGGGGGGGTGTCGGGCCCCGCATCTGCGCAGTGCATGCACAGGGACGCCGGATACATGCGGCCACACTGAACCACCAATAGTAAGATGTTTTCATTTAAATAATACTTCTATTCAATACAGCTGTAATTTTAACAGATGATGATGTCATTTTAACCCTTCAGTTATTAGCACTAGCACTTTAACACTAAAGCACAGACAGGGTCACAAATCATCTTTATGATTATGTGACACAAGCATTATGTATTCACTGTATTTATGATGATTTCACATTATGAATTGTATGGTTTTTATGATATTTATGCACTTTTCTACTTTGATTATTTGTATCATGTGACCATTTGTTGTATTTATCATGTGTTCAATTGTTCAATTATTCACTTAATATGCACCGTGTGACCTTTTTGCACTTTGGTATTTTGGGTATATATACCCAGTTGTGACACTATTGCTTTGCTTGACAAAGGCCTCATTGAGTAGGCCGAAACGTTGCCTGGGAAATAAATTGAAGTCGGGTCATTATATTACAAATAAAGAGGGGGCCATTTGATAAATATCTCGGTCAAATGCCAACTTTGTATAAAAAAAATTGAAAAGTTATCTTTTGCTAAGATATTTCTCTCACCCAGCATGGGTATATGTAAAATGACACCCCAAAACACATTGCCCAACTTCTCCTGAGCACGGCGATACCACATGTGTGACACTTTTTTGCAGCCTAGGTGGGCAAAGGGGCCCACATTCCAAAGAGCACCTTTAGGATTTCACAGGGCATTTTTTACACATTTTGAGTTCAAACTACTTCTCACGCATTAGGGCCCCTAAAATGCCAGGGCAGTATAACTACCCCACAAGTGACCCCATTTTGGAAAGAAGACTATTTCGTGATGGGCATAGTGAGTTCATGGAAGTTTTTATTTTTTGTCAAAAGTTAGTGGAATATGAGACTTTGTAAGGAAAAAAAAAATCATCATTTTCCGCTAACTTGTGACAAAAAATAAAAAATTCTAGGAACTCGCCATGGCCCTCACGGAATACCTTGATGTGTCTTCTTTCCAAATGGGGTCACTTGTGGGGTAGTAATACTGCCCTGGCATTTTAGGGGCCCTAATGCGTGAGAAGTAGTTTGAACTCAAAATGTGTAAAAAATGCCCTGTGAAATCCTAAAGGTGCTCTTTGGAATGTGGGCCCCTTTGCCCACCTAGGCTGCAAAAAAGTGTCACACATGTGGTATCGCCGTGCTCAGGAGAAGTTGGGCAATGTGTTTTGGGTTGTATTTTTACATATAGCCATGCTGGGTGAGAGAAATATCTCTAAAAGTCAACTTTTCCCTTTTTTTTTATACAAAGTTGTCATTATAGAGAGATATTTCTCTCACCCAGCATGGGTATATGTAAAATGACACCCCAAAACACATTGCCCAACTTCTCCAGAGTACGGAGATACCACATGTGTGACACTTTTTTGCAGCCTAGATGCGCAAAGGGGCCCAAATTCCTTTTAGGAGGGCATTTTTAGACATTTGGATCCCAGACTTCTTCTCACGCTTTAGGGCCCCTAAAATGCCAGGGCAGTATAAATACCCCACATGTGACCCCATTTTGGAAAGAAGACACCCCAAGGTATTCAATGAGGGGCATGGCGAGTTCATAGAAGATTTTTTTTTTGGGCACAAGTTAGCGGAAATTGATTTTTTTTTGTTTTTTCTCACAAAGTCTCCCTTTCCGCTAACTTGGGACAAAAAGTTCAATCTTTCATGGACTCAATATGCCCCTCAGCGAATACCTTGGGGTGTCTTCTTTCCGAAATGGGGTCAAATGTGGGGTATTTATACTGCCCTGGCATTTTAGGGGCCCTAAAGCGTGAGAAGAAGTCTGGAATATAAATGTCTAAAAAATGTTACGCATTTGGATTCCGTGAGGGGGTATGGTGAGTTCATGTGAGATTAAATTTTTTTACACAAGTTAGTGGAATATGAGACTTTGTAAGAAAAAAATAAAATAAAAACTATTTCTGCTAACTTGTGCCAAAAAAATGTCTAAATGGAGCCTTACAGGGGGGTGATCAGGGAGTCTATATGGGGTGATCACCCCCTGTCATTGATCACCCCCCTGTAAGGCTCCATTCAGACGTCCGTATGTGTTTTGCGGATCCGCAGTGTCCGTGTTTTGCGGATCCACGGATCCGCAAAACACATATGGACGTTTGAATGGAGCCTTACAGGGAGGTGATCAATGACAGGAGGGTGATCACCCCATATAGACTCCCTGATCACCCCCCTGTCATTGATCACCCCCCTGTAAGGCTCCATTTAGAGGTCCGTATGTGTTTTGCGGATCCACGGATCCATGGATCGGATCCGCAAAACACATACGGACGTCTGAATGGAGCTGTCACAACCAGACAGCTGAGAAGTTCTGACAGAAGCCTTTCAGAACCTCATCCTTGAGTTTTCTTGGTTATGGTTTTCAGTTCCTCATCTCGTTAGCCTCTCTCAGCTGTCATGTAGTTGGACTGATTGCATCCCTTTAAATTCCTCCCCATAATGCATTAGTGTACGGTTTATACAGATTCCTGGAGTGTGTGTGCATGCTTATCCTATCAGTCTTCTACAAGTTAAGTGTTTTTCATTCATTTGTGATTTTCTGTTTGCTGTATCCCAGGTGACCCTGACTCCCTCCGTGTCTAGTGTAGGGAGCTGGTGGTCATGTCCCTTCACTATTGTAGGGTGTTCAGGTGTTATATAGTCGAGGTACGAGGATATGCGATCATCCACCATTGGGATTATTGCATAGGCTGAGCAGTAAGGGAGAGAGCCAGGTCTGATGCAGGAGTCTCCCTTTTTGTTCCTTAGTTTTGGATCCAGTGAGTCATGTATTCATTTTGCATTGTCTTGTTTCCTGTACACCTTCCGTGACAGGAGCCTTACAGGGGGGTGATCAATGACAGGGGGTGATCAGGGAGTGTATATGGGGTGATTACTCCCCTGTCATTGATCACCTGTCACGGCTGAGGATGGGGAAAACCCTTAGCCGTGCGGTATCAGCAGATGGGTGGTCAGAGCATGGCCAAGACAGGAATAAGGGAGAAGGTCACCTCCTACACATCTCAAATTCTGACCCTGTCTCCTATCCGTATGAGCCAACTCTGAAGGTAGGAGGGCTCATACTCCAGAACCTGATATTCCTGCTCGCCCTCAGGGTGGCCCTGGACTAGGAGCAGGGTAAGACGACCCGTTCTTCCTAGACACGGAGGAACAGGAGTCTCACTGGCCAAGCTACATAGAAAGGGGAACATAAACAGACATATGGCAATGACAGGTAAGTGAGACTAGTACCACACTTACCTGCCACAGACACACAACCTGGAACCCACGTGCAAGTGCTGCTATCCACAACCAACACAAAGGACACAGCACACAACAGACATCACACGGGAACCCAGTAAACCATATGCTGCAATAACAGATAAACCATAAAGACATAAACTAACACCAGACATAACGTTTATGACCACCAGGGTGGCCCTCACTGGCAGATGGTAAATAACCAGGAGGCTGTCTCCAGCAAACATGGCTGAAGAACCCCCACTGACTACTGCTATTCACTGAGGCTATATAGGGCCAAGTAACCACACCCACAGTGAGACACACCCAGTGCACACACACACTAGGAAGGAAGTTAACCCTTCCAACACCAGGGAAGGGAAGACATCCACTTAAAGGGGAAGTGCACACAACACATGTAACACCCCGTGCACACCGATAAAAGGCGCACACCTATAAAGAGAGGTTGCCAGGAGCAACCGCATGCCTATTGCAGCAAGCTGCCTAGCACCGCTCAGGCTGCTCTGCTGCCACATACACAATGTTGCCAGCAGCAATCACAGGTGAGGCAACATACTATAGCCCTCACCTGTGATTGACAACAACACCAAGACCGCAGGCAACTGCATACGGTTACAGGAGTCACGACCATGACTAAAGGTCATGACATCACCCCTCTGTAAGGCTCCATTCAGACGTCCGTATGTGTTTTGCGGATCCGATCCGTGGATCCGTAAAACACATACGGACGTCTGAATGGAGCCTTACAGAGGGGTGGTCAATGACGGGGGGTGATCAATGACAGGGGGGTGATCAGGGAGTCTATATAGGGTGATCATTTCCCTGTCATTGATCACCCCCCTGTAAGGCTCCATTCAGACGTCCGTATGTGTTTTGCGGATCCGATCCATGGATCCGTGGATCCGTAAAACACATATGGACGTCTGAATGGAGCCTTACAGGGGGTGATCATCCCATATAGACTCCCTGATCACCTCCCTGTAAGGCTCCATTCAGACATCCGTATGTGTTTTGCGGATCCGATCCGTGGATCCGCGGATCCGCAAAATACATACTTACGTCTGAATGGAGCCTTACAGGGGGGTGATCAATGACAGGGGGGTGATCAGGGAGTGTATATGGGGTGATCACTCCCCTGTCATTGATCACCCCTCTGTAAGGCTCCATTCAGACGTCCGTATGTGTTTTGCGGATCCGATCCGTGGATCCGTTAAACACATACGGACGTCTGAATGGAGCCTTACAGGGGAGTGATCAATGACAGGGGGGTGATCAATGACAGGGGGGTGATCAGGGAGTCTATATAGGGTGATCATTCCCCTGTCATTGATCACCCCCCCCTGTAAGGCTCCATTCAGACGTCCGTATGTGTTTTGCGGATCCGATCCGTAAAACACATATGGACGTCTGAATGGAGCCTTACAGGGGGGTGATCATCCCATATAGACTCCCTGATCACCTCCCTGTAAGGCTCCATTCAGACATCCGTATGTGTTTTGCGGATCCGATCCGTGGATCCGCGGATCCGTAAAACACATACGGACGTCTGAATTGAGCCTGAATTGTCATTGATCACCCCCTTGTAAGGCTCCATTCAGACGTCCGTATGTGTTTTGCGGATCCGATCCATGGATCCGTAAAACACATACGGACGTCTGAATGGAGTCTTACAGGGGGGTGATCAATGACAGGGGGTGATCAGGGAGTCTATATGGGGTGATCAGGGGTTAATAAGGGGTTAATAAGTGACAGGGGGGGGGGGTGTAGTGTAGTGGTGTTTGGTGCTACTTTACAGAGCTACCTGTGTCCTCTGGTGGTCGATCCAAGCAAAAGGGTCCACCAGAGGACCAGGTATATTAGACGCTGTTATCAAAACAGCATCTAATATACCTGTTAGGGGTTAAAAAAATCGCATCTGCAGCCTGCCAGTGAACGATCGCCGCTGGAAGGCTGTAGATCCACTCGCTTACCTGCCGATCCTGTGAAAGCGCGCGCCTGTGTGCGCGCGTTCACAGGAAGTCTCGCGATATGACGCGTAGACGCGAGACTCTGCCTGAGACAGCCGCCTCCGGATCGAGATCCTGCGTTAGGCGGTCCGGAGGCGGTTAATAAGATTCAGCCCTTAGCAACCAGTCTGCATAAAACTGCAATTTCACTATTCAGTTAAGATGGCCGCCACTGCCCTCACCCTGAGGCTAATCCCGCCTGCCCTCACTAGCCAGTAACAATAGCCCCCCAAAAGTGTCAGCAACCAGAGCCCTTCCCCTAAAGGGTTAATCTCCTGCAGCACAAAGGGGTCCTCTTACCACATGTTTCATTTATACACTGAGCAGACGGCAGATCTCTCTTCCCTGGTCTGCGCTGCTTCGACTCTGCATTGTCCCAGTCTGCTGAATGAGGGAGCGTCTGCCAAGCACAGGGACAGGGAGAAGTGCACACAGCCCAGGCACTGTTGTCAGCTGCTGGGGAGGACCTGGCTTTAATCATTTCCTTACAGTCCCTGACTGTCAGTAATCTGACCTTGCATTCAGCTTGCTTCTGCGTCCTCCATCCTTCAACACAGATAGATGGACCTGCCTAGCAACCCTATTTTGAATACACAGTGAAAAGTTGAAATAGGGCCACCAAGGAGATATTAATCACCACAATCCAATACTCAAAAAAAATATATATGACCGTTATACTTTAATAACAGAGGGGGCCATTATATTACAAATAAAGAGGGTGGCAATATATTATTAATAACAAAGAGGCGGCCATTATATTAATAATAACAAAGAGGGAGCCATTATACTAATAACAAAGTGGGGGCCACTATGCTAATAATACAGAGGGGGCCACTATGCTAATAATACAGAGGGGGCCACTAAACTAATAATACAGAGGGGGCCACTAAACTAATAATACAGAGGGGGCCACTATACTAATAATACAGAGGAGTTCAAAACATCCAGCAAGGGGGTGGGGGGCTTGCCAGTAGCAGGCCGCCATGGGGACGAGCTTTCCTAGCATCACCTGCGTTTATAGGAAGACCAGTTGCAGCCTGCCATTTTTTCTGCGAGACAGGGAGATGTAGCAGCAGCCGCCGTGCAGGCATCAGAAGCTGGGGAGCAATGTAAGTACAACTGCAACGTGCCAGTCCACAGGGGTTGAACACGTGAGGTTCACGGTGGGCCGAAGTCTACAAGCAGTTCATCAGTTACTCGCGGTTTAGCAGACACCTCTCTGGGCCAGAAGTGCAGTGAAGGGGAGAACAGCACTGGATTCTCCGGGGCACACTCTATTACAGGGGACGCCGGCCAGGTGGTGATCGAGGTGCCCTTGATGGTATTTGGGTTTCTGAGTGCTTGTGCGGCTGGGCCCATGATGTAGGTAATGTCGTGACGCCAGCACCTTGATGGTGCAAAATGTTGAGAGTGGTAGTAGTATGGAGTTAGAAGAATGAGGCAGGTTTAAATACAACGGTAAACTTTACTATAACCAGGTTCTTGATAACAGTTTACATCCAGTACTAAAACAGTCTCTGATACACATGCAGGTTGGATGTGATGAATCCCAGTAACAGGCTGTACTTGTAGCTATGTCTCAGGCTAGGGTAGTTAGTTATGTACTCACTGATATTCAGCTCTTTGCCTTGCTTCAGTCTCAGTTGAGGTAGTTCAAGTCTTAGGCTTCTTTCACACGGGCGAGAATTCCACGCGGGTGCAATGTGTGAGGTGAACGCATTGCAGTGAATCCGGACCCATTCATTTCTATGGGGCTGTGCACATGAGCAGTGATTTTCACGCATCACTTGTGCGGTGCGTGAAAATCACAGCATGCTCTATCTTGTGCGTTTTTCACGCAACGCAGGACCCATAGAAGTGAATGGGGCTGATTGAAAATCGCAAGCATCCGCAAGCAAGTGCGGATGCGGTGCGATTTTCACGCATGGTTGCTAGGTGACGATTGGGATGGGGACCCGATCTTTATTATTTTTCCTTATAACATGGTTATAAGGGAAAATAATAGCATTCTCAATACAGAATGCTTAGTAAAATGTGGATTGAGGGATTAAAAAATATATATTTTTTACTTACCTCATCCTCTTGATTGCGTAGTTGCCGATCTCTTCTTACTTCTTTAATCATGAGCTGCTGGCTAAAGGACCTGTGGTGACGTCACATCACATGATCCAATCACATGGTCCATCACCATGGTGATGGACCATGTGATTGGACCATGTGATGAGCTCAGTGACGTCACCACAGGTCCTGAAGAAAGAGCAGAGACCGGCAGCTATGGAGGAGGTGAGTTAATTTTATTTTTCTTTTTTAACCCTCAAATGACCTTCTACTAAGCATTCTGTATTAAAGAATGCTATTATTATCCCTTATAACCATGTTATAAGGGAAAATAATAAAATCTACACTACAACTAACCCAAACCCGAACTTCATTAAAGATGTTCAGGTCTTGGTACCACATTCAGTTTTTTCTCACGCGCGTGCAAAACGCATGGCACTCTCGCAGAAAAAACGGAATCACGCAACGCAATCACAGTCAAAACTGACTGAAATTGTGTGCTCACTCGCAAGATTTCCCTGCCACGCACCCGCATCCTATCAGGCCCCAATCGGTAACGCCCAATGAAAGAGGCCTTAGTCTTCTACATACAAGTGATGCAACAGAATTCTTATCTGTCCTTAAAAATAACGGTGAGGCTGCTGGAAGCTAATAAATCCTACACCTAGATACAAAGGCGCCTAGAGCCCAGAATAATGGCTTTGTCCTTCCTTTGTCTTTATCCACAATAAACTTGACAAAATCCACTTGTTACTCCGGAAGAGTGAATGGTAGAATACAGACTTCACCTCTGCCTATCTTCCTGGCTTGATACTGAGATACAAGTTGGCTCCTCTGGGCCGTGGAGCCCAAGAGAGAGCTGAGAGGAGAGGGGACCTCTCCTTCCCTCTAGCTCCTCACTCCAGCTCCTTCTTCAACTCCCACACTCCGAACACTCTACTCCTACATCTTCTCAACTCTCTAACTAGGCCTGAACTGTGGTATATATATCCTAGTGCTATCCCCATCTAGTGGTGGAATGTATGTAGTGCACCTGACAGCCTGGTAACAGGGATTTCGCATAAGGATGAAATACAGCATGATATAACATTTGACAAAATAGGCTTTTGACATGCCCACGTACGCTAGTGGGTCGCTGCACAACCTATGTGAGGGACCAGGACATTTGAGGGGGCATTGTAAGGTTTGGATAACCCCTTTAACGTTTGAACAACAACCTTTTGGATGAGCAGACTATTATGTAAGTGTGATCATGTAATAGGTCGTTTGTCAGGCAAACAGTTTCATTTCCACTCACCGTGGGATTGTCTGTCCTGTTCACGTTACTTGTTCACACTTGTGGAATTCTGGATGACGGACGATGATTTAGGTTTCTACGTCAGTGAACGCAAGAAGGACATACTAAATGATTATAGCTTGTCGTTCAATTTTTTTTACTGTACTCAATAATTGATCATTTTAAACTCGATTTCAACATTTTTAAAACGACTATCTATTCATGTAAGGGGCCTTTAGAGATATAAATGCTATGGATTGGTGAGGGAAGGAGAAGACAGAGGACATACAATCCCCTGCCTTGGACACCAGACACTACACTTCTGATTAGAAAAAAAGTCCTCTCTCTCTATTGGAATAAACATGCTTTCTCTGCCTATCGTGTGTGTTTATAGTGAAACAGCTATCACTAAGGGGATTGTCCCACAAAAAAAATATTCTACAGATTTCAGAACAGCACCGGGCGCTAAATCATTTTGTAATTAAAAACTGATTACAGCTACTGAGTTAGGACTCATGCACACGGCCGTTGCTCGGCCATTCCGTGCATTGGGGTCCATCATTTGCGGTCTCCAATGCACAGGCAACATACGCGCAGATGCTGCCAGGGGTCCAGGCCCATTTAACTTAAATGGGTCCATGATCTGTCCGCACGGAAAAAAAATAGAACATGCTCAAATGAACATAAAAATAGAACATGTCCAAGTGAATGGGTCTGCATCCGTGATGTGGTGAGCACACGGCCGGTGCCCGCATATTGCAAATTCATCTGTATAGCCCCACCTGCTTTTTGTGTGGACAAACTGGCACAATTCCATCCTTCAATTGCCACCAACTACAGCAAAAGGAGACAACCCCTGAGAAAGGAGATGACCCCTGAGGAAGGACAGCCCCCCCCCCTCTGAGCTGCGAGCCTGAAATAATTCTAGGAGGGCCACTGGAGCTATGAATGGGGGGATCTCTGGATGCATGTGAGGTACAGGGCTGGCTCTAGCTTTGTTAGAAAGAGGTTGTCAAGTTTTTTATGATGTATATAGCCGGGTACGGTGCTCGGCTATCTCTAAGATCCCATATAGCTTCAATGGAGCGGCAGTGCTCATACTCCACCATTACCTCATTCACACTAGACACATCCTCGTTCTTGTGATTAGAAGGGGTCCCAGCGGTCAGATAGTTATACCCTATCCATAGGATTGGGGATAACTTCTTGTTATTGGAATATCA
Source organism: Bufo gargarizans (assembly GCF_014858855.1). NCBI lineage: Eukaryota > Metazoa > Chordata > Amphibia > Anura > Bufonidae > Bufo > Bufo gargarizans. The sequence goes on along the minus strand of NC_058080.1, from coordinate 633,682,842 downwards.
TTATAAGCAACAAATCATTTCTATCCTTCTTAAAATGAAAATAATCATCAGCCATGTTTTTTTCTACATGAGATGTATACATTGCTGTCATGCACCTTGTATTCCTAGATAATGTGTAAAGCTAAGGCTACTTTCACACTCGAAGCGGCAGAGGATCTCAATACCAGAAAGAAAAGAAAAAAGTTTCCGTTTAGTCCTCATGCATTCTGAATGGAAGGAGATCCGTTCGGTCAGCTTTCCATTTTGTGACTGGACACAAAACCCGATGCAAGCTGCGGTTGTATTACCGGCCATAAAAGCGGAACAAAAAAACGGATCCGTCAGCCATTGACGTTTAATGTATTTAGTGATGGATCCGTTTTTTTTCCGTTTTGATTTCACACAACCGCGTACTAATGGAACGGATGTATCCTGATCTGCAAAAAACAAAACGGATCTGTTTAATTCTGGTGTTGACATCCTCTGCCGATCTCAATACCGGAATTAATAAACGCAAGTAGCCTAATCAACAGCAGTCCAGTAGTAATGCATTTCCATCTCTATGATTGGTGTATATTATATTGTGATCAGCTTAAATACTAAGCGACAGATCTTGGTTGGCACGTGTAAATAGTAGTTGGGAATGTATTCTGTTTCCAAGCATGGTCCATCCTTTGTCTGTCTGGAAATGATACAGAAGGGTGAGTGCTACAGACATCCCTGGCTTCTGTCTGCTTCTTTTTTTTTTTTTGTGTGCCACCCCTGCCAAAATGCCACACCAGACAATCTTTACTTCATGCTGTTAAGTGTCACAGTTACCAATGACAAGAAGCTTCATTTTCCTCTTACAGCTGAGAAATAAAACGCGCACAAAGAAGGGGAGAGCAAGGCAGGCAAAGCGATGCAAGCACTTCCAAGTCCCAGATGAAGGCAGCAGCAACCTGACTGGTGTCTGCTATGTCTCAGCACCCTTCAGCAGCTGGGCATCACCCCTTCTGTCAGCTCCCTGGTAAGTGCCTTCAATGCTGCTACTTTATACTTTGCTTGTTTGTTCAGATGTAGGTGATGATGGTGGTGGGAACAGTCACCTGCATTTATTCTTTAGTCCATACACCTGCCATGGAAATCATAGAAGTGTCAGTCATGGAGTCCAGGTTTTCACTGTGTTCTGACATCTGTTTGTTCAGCTTGGCACATGGACATGCCAGGTAGGCTGCGTTCAATTACTGAATATACAAATATCCTAAGTGCAGAGATTGTCCAGCTTTGCCTATGTTTTCGTACCTTCCTACTAACTGTAGACTGGGGTGGGCTTGCAATGATGAAGTTTTTGGAGCTTCATCATAGAGTAGGGTATAGACTATTTCATGTATAGTTTTTGGAACTATGTGTACAAATAATAACTGACTCAATTACAGGATCGAATTCATGAGAAAAGCAGGAATTTTTTTTAATGAAAGTTGTTCATTATATAATAAAACATGTACAAATTTCCAATGTGAAATAGACAAAAAAATTGAAGTTATGAACTGGGAAACTGGTGTATATTATGATACACGGTACTGAGGTTGTACCAGCACCAGTACTGGGACAAGTAAAGATCACAAAGGCCAAAAAGCATCTGGTCCTTTCAGTAATTGACTTTACATTACTTCACCTTGAAAAGACATTACTGGCTGAGTATTCTCAATGCAAAGCTTCCCTGAGTGCTCGTCTAATGGGGAGCTATAAGTGTCTTAGGACTGGAGGCAGTGTGCAGTTTAGCAACTTTTACCCCAGGCAATAATAGGCTTAGAACACTTTGGATCTGAATTGAAGACACAACATCCAAATCCTTGGCAAATTGCTATTATTGTAATTATTTATTAATGATTTGTCAGGCTCCCTGGCAGTGATCACTCTGACGTGAGAGCATGCTGACCCAAGGAGCTGACAATCGTATCTGGTGTATAGTTACTTAAAGAGAACCTGTCACCGGGATTTTGGGTATAGAGCTGAGGACATGAGTTGCTAGATGGCCGCTAGCACATCTGCAATACACAGTCCCCATAGCTCAAAAAGATTTGATCCATATGCAAATTAACCTATGTGTCCTGTACGTGAGATGAGTCCAGCGTGAAGGAGCCCAGCACCGCCCCGCATCCTCAGAATCTCCTCCTTGTTCCCCGACGTCAGAAAGCCAGAGCGCCGTAATCTTGCGATGCGCGAGCTAGCACATGCGCAGTTCCTTTCATGAGACTGATGCCAGCAGAGGGAGGGAACACTATGACGACACTGCGCATGCGCTAGCTCACGCATCACGAGATTACAGCGCTCTGGCTTTCTGACGTCGGGGAGCAAGGAGGAGATTCTAAGGATGGGGGGTGGTGCTGGGCTCCTTCACGCTGGACTAATCTCAGGGACAGGACTCATCTCAGGTTAATTTGCATATGGATCAAATTGTTTTTTTTACACAATAAAAGCACACAGAGCTATGGGGACTGGGTATTGCGGATGTGCTAGCGGCCATCTAGCAACCCATGTCCTCAGCTCTATACACAAAATCCCGGTGACAGGTTCCCTTTAAGAAATATCCCTAATATTGTTTTATAGCTTGAAGACGGGAATGAATCATTGAATCACAGCATCCTATAGCACCATGTAAGTATTGCTTTATGTGTCTTGTGCGTATCTACTTGTTACCATTTCACTTTTTCTTGTTCCTGCTTTGCATTCTTGCTCCATGCTGCATGGTCTTTCTTTTTCTTCTTTCTCCCATTCATTGACAACCCATGTTTATTGTTCCCTGTCTGTCTTTTACGCCTTCCTTTACACATCCCCTCCCGCCTTCCCAGTCTTTACCTCCCCATTGTCTGTTTCTTGAGTCTCCTTCACCTCCACCCATGCCTCCCCCTATCCTCTCTACTCTCTTTGTCTTCTCCACTCTTGCCTTCCTTTCTTTGTATCCAACTTTCCATTCTCTCCCTCTCCTTACGATCAATTATATAGATTTTTTGGGGTAGTGTAATAATCAGCAACATGTGAAAAGTTACACAGATTCCCCTGGAAAGATTTGGTCTTGTTGTATCTTTCTCCATGGGATGACCTTCCTCTGAGCAGAAGAAAGTCTTGGTGCTTCACACATGGCTTCCGGAAAAAAAAGGGAGAATTTATTCCCTTTAAAATCCATTAATGCGTCTTGCATGTGTTTGAGCACATCCCAGCTGTATATCACTTTTGCTGTGTTCCCGACAGTCCCTAGGCAAAACTAAGGAAATGTAATGCGGCCACGAGATCATTGTTTTAGCAATATCTGCCAAGTGGCACAGCCTAAAGATGTGTTGAACCAATAAAGGGAAATAGAAAAAATATTAACATAGCTCGGGGTCACAGAGGCTTATTGCTCGAACATGGGTAGAGTTAATCAGCTAGAAGATTGTAAAATTATGTTTCTTTAATAATCTGCCCAGAGTGTCACAAAGAGCAATAGTGTAATTGCATTGTAAAAACTGTGTAATCTTGAAGTATAGCTATCAAAATTAATATTTTCTAACAGGGCAGTAAATGCATAATAACCATAAATATTCAAATACAAACACACTGAATGATTGCCAGCCGCTCTCCTCCAGATGCACTCAAGCTGAGTTGCTGCTGTTACAAATCTTATGACTCAACACTGCCCTCTGTTGTTTCTAGATTGAAAAAGCACGTCTATCCATTATAAAACAATGGATCAGAGCTCATTCCGCAATTAGATTTTTTAGGTATATCCAAACAAGATGGGGATAATTATACGAAATATATGGGAAAACTGTGCCGTAAATTATTATACTTTGTGAACCAATTAAAGAAATCCAGGGACACATGGGAGTCCTGTAAAAGCATTCCAGTTTATTTTCCATGCATTAAAAAGTCCATGTGCAGAATGCACAGTATAAAGGACTTTGCCTAAGGCACCATGCACACGACTGTGCCGTTTTTTTTAGAAATGCCTATTCTTGTGCGCAAAACGGACAAGAATAGGACATATAGGTTATAATTATTTTTGCGGGGCCATGGAACGGAGCAACGGATGCGGACAGCACACGGAGTGCTGTCTGCATCTTTTGCGGCCCCATTGAAGTGAATGGGTCCGCACCCGAGCCGCAAAAAATGCGGCTCGGATGCGGACCACAACAACGGTCGTGTGCATGAGGCCTAAGCCGTTGGTGCTGGACATCTTCCACTGTTGCGCTGTGTACAACCTGTGTGTTGGAAATGAAGAAATCCCAGCTGCTGTGTCTTTGTGAATAAGCCTCTTTTTATTTTCTCAAAGTAGAATGTCCTACAACCAGGACCGGTTTCGGCATACAAGCCTTTCTCAACAAATACATCCAAAACAGAAAAAATCAAGCTATATATAACATATAGTACCGCCTATCTAGGGACGTCTCCACCCATTCTAATGTGTGGTATTCAATTATTGATCAATCAAACTAATTAAACAAGGTGAAACAAAGTAACATCTTGAAACAAAGTAACATATAACTAAAATTTATATTCTACCTTATTGCAGAATCTAAACATTCATATTTATTCATATTTCCATCATAAGGCTGAGGTCTAGAAAAAAATGCATAAAAGTGTATATCAATCATCTATAATAAATATATTAAATCTGTTCACAACAATCTTATAAATGTATAACCTCATAGTCTCTGTTTAGACCCCTTGGATGCAGCGTATCTAAGGTGTGTATCCAAAAGGCCTCTCTTCTAAGGAGAAGTCTTTTGATATCACCTCCTCTTCTAGGTCTCTTTATTTGTTCCAACACTTGAAACCGCAGTTGTGCAACTGTATGTTTAAATTTTTCAAAATGATATGGAACCGGTAACATGAGTTTTTTTGTCCTTATATCGGATTTATGCTTACTGATACGATCCCTCACTGCCTGCATTGTCTCGCCCACATACAAAAGGCCACAAGGACATTAAGTACATTAAGTATATCACATTTGCTGAGTCACAGGTAAAAAAACCTTTTACTCCAAAGCTTTTCCCAGTATGTGGATGATAAAATGAAGGGCCCTTAATTATATGTGAGCACTGTAGACAATGCAGGCAGGGGGAAGTACCCATCCGTGGCGTGGATATCCGTTGTTGTTTCAGTATAGCTTTAGTACTACCTAAATCTGCTTGTACTATTTTGTCACGATAACTAAAATTCTTTTTATTACAAATCAAAGGTTTTTTTTTGAATTCCTCAACCTGCGGATACGATTTATTCAACAAATGCCAATGTTTCCTGACAATATTGTCAATGCCCACATTAAATGGATGGTGTTTATGTATCAAAGCTATTCTAGACATATTAGCCCGATCTTTTAGTGCCCTATCAGCCTGTATCCCTTCCCTAGCTTCATTAAGAACCGTCAGTGGATAACCACGTTCCAAAAATCTTTCTGTCATTTCTGCTATTCTTATGTTTTGCGTAATAGGGTCTGAAACTATTCGTTTTACCCTTTGATATTGCGATCTAGGAATCGCTTTTTTTAAGGACACAGGGTGGGCACTCTTAAAATGGAGAAGACTATTTCTATCAGTATCCTTGCGATAAATATCAGTGGACAAATGACCACCAGGGTCCTTAACGACCATAGTGTCTAGGAAACTCACCATATTGGTGTCACTAGTAACTGTAAAATGCAAACCATCAACAGCAGAATTGAGATGTTCCATGAAACTGGATAGGGTCTCACGCGGCCCCGCCCATATGCAAAAAATATCATCGACAAATCTTTTCCAAATGATAACATTTTTTTTAAATAATTCATTATTGTATACATTATTTTCTTCAAATGTCGACATAAATATATTTGCATAGGGTGGAGCCACGTTCGACCCCATCACGGTGCCACGCCTCTGTAGGTAAAATGTATCCATAAATAAAAAATAATTTTCATACAGGACAAGATGTAATAAATCAAGAAAAAATTCTTGTTCTAATGTCGTATAATTGGTTCCATTCAATATAGTTGAAACAGCTTGTATACCCTCCTGATGACTAATGGAGGTATACAAACTGACAACATCAATGGTCACCAGGAGGCTATCAGGGGGAACTGGACCTATTTCAGCGATAATTTTAAGAAAATGTGGTGTGTCCCATAAAAAGGATTTTGTAGATTTTACCAAAGGAGTTAAAACCTTTTCTAGGACAACCGCTGGAGGGGATAAAATAGATCCCACTGAGGACACTATCGGGCGTCCAGGGGGATCGATTAAGGTTTTATGGACCTTTGGCAAAATATACAGGACCGGAGTCCTAGGCGTATGATTTACCAGAAATTTACTTAAATGTTGATCAATGACACCCAAGATTACATAACGTTCAACTATTGCCATAATCTTATGTTTAATTCCAAACAATGGATCAGTATTCAATGGTTGGTATGTGGACTGATCTGATAACTGTCGCATTACCTCTTGTATATATTTCACTTTATCCATAATAACAATGGAACCACCTTTATCAGCGGGCTTAATTATCAGATCTTTATCCTCTACCAATAACTTAATCGCTCTTTTTTCAGAAACAGAAACATTATGTCTTAGGTGCAATTCACCCCTTTTAATAGAGTCCAGTTGTTCCCGTACCTCCCTGGTCACCAATTGTATAAAGGTTTCTACCGGATGATATGTCTTTGGAGGCATAAATGTAGATTTATTCTTAAGACCTAAGTCAGACAGACGTAGGCCAGATCTTATCTCCATAGATTCAGTATTAGGCTGTTCTCCAAGGGGTCCAGAAAAATGCGCTTTTAATCTTATTTTTCTAAAGAACTGTTGCAGATCAATGTCCATTTGAAAAGAATCAAAGTCCGCTGTTGGACAGAATGATTTTAAAAAAAGCGATTCCTAGATCGCAATATCAAAGGGTAAAACGAATAGTTTCAGACCCTATTACGCAAAACATAAGAATAGCAGAAATGACAGAAAGATTTTTGGAACGTGGTTATCCACTGACGGTTCTTAATGAAGCTAGGGAAGGGATACAGGCTGATAGGGCACTAAAAGATCGGGCTAATATGTCTAGAATAGCTTTGATACATAAACACCATCCATTTAATGTGGGCATTGACAATATTGTCAGGAAACATTGGCATTTGTTGAATAAATCGTATCCGCAGGTTGAGGAATTCAAAAAAAACCCTTTGATTTGTAATAAAAAGAATTTTAGTTATCGTGACAAAATAGTACAAGCAGATTTAGGTAGTACTAAAGCTATACTGAAACAACAACGGATATCCACGCCACGGATGGGTACTTCCCCCTGCCTGCATTGTCTACAGTGCTCACATATAATTAAGGGCCCTTCATTTTATCATCCACATACTGGGAAAAGCTTTGGAGTAAAAGGTTTTTTTACCTGTGACTCAGCAAATGTGATATACTTAATGTACTTAATGTCCTTGTGGCCTTTTGTATGTGGGCGAGACAATGCAGGCAGTGAGGGATCGTATCAGTAAGCATAAATCCGATATAAGGACAAAAAAACTCATGTTACCGGTTCCATATCATTTTGAAAAATTTAAACATACAGTTGCACAACTGCGGTTTCAAGTGTTGGAACAAATAAAGAGACCTAGAAGAGGAGGTGATATCAAAAGACTTCTCCTTAGAAGAGAGGCCTTTTGGATACACACCTTAGATACGCTGCATCCAAGGGGTCTAAACAGAGACTATGAGGTTATACATTTATAAGATTGTTGTGAACAGATTTAATATATTTATTATAGATGATTGATATACACTTTTATGCATTTTTTTCTAGACCTCAGCCTTATGATGGAAATATGAATAAATATGAATGTTTAGATTCTGCAATAAGGTAGAATATAAATTTTAGTTATATGTTACTTTGTTTCAAGATGTTACTTTGTTTCACCTTGTTTAATTAGTTTGATTGATCAATAATTGAATACCACACATTAGAATGGGTGGAGACGTCCCTAGATAGGCGGTACTATATGTTATATATAGCTTGATTTTTTCTGTTTTGGATGTATTTGTTGAGAAAGGCTTGTATGCCGAAACCGGTCCTGGTTGTAGGACATTCTACTTTGAGAAAATAAAAAGAGGCTTATTCACAAAGACACAGCAGCTGGGATTTCTTCATTTCTGATATATTGGAGGTTGCTCCTCTCCCGTGCAGCGTGCAACACAAAGGTGAAGTGCTGACCCATTTTCTTTTTCTACTACAACCTGTGTGTTGACCTGTGTACTCCAGGTCTATCTGTGCCCCCATGGATTGTACTGGGATGGAGAAGTGAGCTGACATCATACAACTTTTTGCTATAATAATATATGGGTTGGTATAAACTCATTCCCATGTGGCTTACAATATTTATCAGGTTATTCATCTGCTCCTGACATACAATCATATATATTTTGGGAAATCCTTTAGGATTGCTTTTATGTATTGGCTCAAAGGGAATTTTGTTGGAGGCTTTATAAACTAGGGCAGTGGTGGCGAACCTATGGCACGGGTGCCAGAGGTGGCACTCAGAGCCCTCCCTGTGGGCACCCACATCCTGGAATATGTCTGTGGTGTACCAATATGCCATAGACTTTTCCTGCCATTCTTCAGCGCAGGGCGCATTATGAACAGTGCAGGCAGCGCACTGAATGTAGGCAGGGTATTATAGCTAAATGATAAAGTACATGGAAGATACACTATACTGGACTGTAGTATTCAGGGTGAATTACCGTGTCGGCAACTGGGGTTGCAGTTTGGGCACTCGGTCTCTAAAAGGTTCGCCATCACTGAACTAGGGTATATTCACAAGAGGCAGTCATATTGGGGAAGAGGCATATAAAACCTACATAGATCCTCCAGCATATGTACCGGAGGTCCTTCATCACTATATAGAATATGGCCATCAATACTACAAAAATACCAACGTTATTACAGGTTCTCCTATAATCCCTTTGTCTTCTAACCTGTAAAAACAAGATGGTTTCAGCAGTACTGACCCTTCTGTCCAGCCACCGCCATGTTCACGTGAGCCTGGACTGGTGGCAGGCTCTTCCATTAAGGTCCTGACCAGATGTGGCGAAAAAGAAAACTCAAGCACATATCTGGTCAGAAACTCCTCGGAGCAGCCTTAAGCCAGTCCAGGTGGTCACGTGAGTTCAGCAGAATTGGCAGTGTGATGCAGGAGCAAGTACTGCTGAAACAATCGTGCTTCCACAAGTTAGAAGAGGGATGTTAGTAAAAGTCTACAGAACCTCTCAAGGCCTCTTGCACATGACAGTATGTATTTTGCGGTCCGCAAAAAATACACATGACATCTGTGTGCATTCCGCATTTTGCGTAACGGAACAGCTGCACCCTAATAGAACAGTACTATCCTTGTCCGTAATGTGGACAAGAATAGGATATTTTTTTGCGGATCCGAAATAGGGACATACAGAAATGGAATGCGCACGGAGTACCTTCCTTTTTTTTTGCAGACCCATTGAAATGAATGGTTCCGTATATGGTCCACAAAAAAAACTGAATAATCACAGAAAGAAAATACGTTTGTGTGCAAGAGGCCTTAAACAGATGAAATCCATGTTAAAAACACAGAAACAATCCCAGGCACAATATAGGAAAAGTATATATGGTACAAAAAGTAGAAATACATGGTGGCTGGTATTCTATTCATTACCATCTCAGAGCAGAGGGGGGGCTGTGGAGTAAGTCAATGAGGAGAGCACTTCACTGTCAAGCTCCGCCTCATGGGCACTTAAGGAGCAGAATCTGGCCGAATTAAACTTCATATTCTCATTACTCCCAATAATAAAATCTCTACAAAATGTATGTTTATATTGCTCTTCTCAGCCCCTACCCAGTTCTACCAAGTGCTGTCAACAGTTTAGCATGGTCACAACTGCTGACAGATTCCCTTTAAACTGTTTTTTTTTTTTTTTTTTAATTAAGCATATTGCTGCGGGTCTTATTTGAATGTCTGTAGTGAAATATAAAACCCACCACATACAAAGTGTTGGTACTTGGCATACTCAGGGTATAACATTTTTGGGGGGCAGTTTCCCCTTGAACATAATGAAATACACTAGGAACACATGGCCTTTTTTGCAAGCATTTAAAATGAAGCAAAATTGCAAAAAAAATAGTGTGTGTAAAGTTGACCATGCATTAGATAGTTGGTTGATGGTTGAACAGCAGCTGAACAAACAATCATCTGGTGAACTTTTGCTTTGCACACACGGCCATACAAATTTTAAGGCCCGTTTACACTACTCAATGGAGCAGTCGGGAAGGAAGAGTTACTTCCCAACAATTGCCTGCTTGTCAGTGGAGGAGACCACTGAATTTACATGGAGAAATCTCCTCCACAATATCACTAATGCAATCACTTGTTCCCATACAAAATCGTTGTTTGCCAGCAGCAGAGCATATTTAGACGGCACAATCTGCTGCCAGCAAATGATGATTTAGGTGTCTGCAGAAACGATCTTATTACCTGATGAATGGTCATTTTGCAGCACCTTTAGACATCGCAGTCGCAGCATTTCGCAGTGTGACACCATAGACTATCATTATAAAAATTGTCGCGCGACAAATGTCGTTGTGTAGCCCTAGCCTTACACTGGCAGGTTATCGCTAATGAGCTTTCGTATGAATGCTCATTAGTGATAATCTGCCAGAATATCAGGCAGTGTAAACGGGCCTTTAGTCCATTACAGCTGTTCAGATTGCCCAAACACATTAAGTGGGATCGGAAGATGGACAAAAGATCTTTCTGGGAACAATCTTTCAAAGAAAGATCTTTCATTCAACTACTGGATGAAAATATTAAAATGGACGACTTTTGACCAGGGGTGCACCACCAATGAGACCAGGTGAGGCAATCGCCCCAGGCAGAAGGGAAAGAGAGGGGCAGCCGAAGGGCCATGGGCTGAAGGCAAGGGTTAGGTCAAGAAATTGGCATTGGGGAGGAAGGGGCGCCATTTCAGTTATCGCCTCAGGTAGCAGAAAGGATAGATGCACCAATGCTTCTGACGATAACATTCAGTCATCAGTCGGCTAAATCATCATTCATTGTTAAATTTCAAAATATAAACCTTTGTTTTGGTTGAAATCGTTCATTTTGATTAATGTTAGACTAATGTATATGCCTATTATAGGCATCCTCTACAACTACTCCCCAACTTCTAGAATGATCTCCTAAATGAAGGGCATGGGTCCATGTAGAGACTGCTGGCAAAGGACTCCCCCCCCCCCCCCCCCCCCCCCCCAAAGTGAGGGATGCGCTTCGCCTCAGTAGGGCCATAGAGAGAGTTAACAGATTTTGCAATGTGAGGGATGACTGTGGGGGAAGGGCACTGGCAATGTGTATTCAAGTGGCAGAGACCATTCATGGAGATGAGATGGCACTTCACACTTACTGATAGCAAACCTCTCTAATCTGCCTTCACCACCACTTAATAAGATTTGTGATTTATTGTAATGCATTATTTAGAGGACATTTCCATAGGAAGCAGCCTGCGCCAGTACCTGAACTTGAAGCCTACAAAGAAAAACCCTACTAGTCGTCAGCAGAGCAGTGTCTTGTGAGCCCCTTCCCCCTCCCATTACATACACGTTGTCACTACATTCCTCTCCCTTTTGGCTTCAACTAAAACTGTGAAGTAATTAGGTGAAGACAGGCGGCAGATAATAGAGGCTGAAGGGCCCTGAAAGTGCCGAGTAAGCACAAGTGACATCCAACTTGTCTTTATATGATGTTATAGCAGCAGAAGTGGAGTGTACCACATCTGGTATTTTCTATCTTCTCAGCAAATGTCTTACAAGAGAAACAACCCATTAGAATAAAAAATACTCAGCCATAAGATGTGATAAAGCGGCCAAAATACACATAAAAACAACAATGCAATCACCAGCACCACGAGAAACGAAACTGGCTGATCGGAGAGTAAGTATTAGAAAAAAACTGACTCCCTGTGGCTTAGGGCTCATGCACACGAACGTATATTCTTTCGTGTCCGTTCCGTTTTTTTTTTTTTTTGCATACCATAGACGGAACTATTGATTTCAATGGGTCCGCAAAAAAAAACGGAAGTTACAGTGTGCATTCTGTTTCCGTATATCTGTATTTCCGTTCTGCAAAAAAATTAAACATGTTCTATTATTGTCCGTATTACGGACAAGGATAGTACTGTTCTATCAGGGGCCAGCTGTTCCTTTCCGCAAAATATGGAATTCTCATGGACGTCATCCGTATTTTTTGTGACATATGACATACGGGCATGTGTGTGAGCCCTTACGCAGAGGGGCAAATGACAGGATGAAATCAGGCGATGACGTCATACTGATGTCCATTCAGCTGCCCAAATTTTCCAACTTGGTCATGGGTTTATTTTCACCTTTTGTATATGGGTAGCTTAAAAGGGTTGTCCGAGATAATTCAAAATCTTGGACTTCAGGATAAGGCCTCTTTCACACTACCGTATGGCTATTTCAGTGTTTTGAGGTCCATTTTTCACGGATCCATTTGGTTTCCGTTGTGTTTCCGTTTTTCCGTATGGCATATACAGTATACAGTAATTACCGTACATAGAAAAAATTGGGCTGGGCATAACATTTTCAATAGATGGTTCCGCAAAAAAACGGAACGGATACGGAAGACACACGGATGCATTTCCGTATGTGCACCGTTTTTTTGCGGACCCATTGACTTGAATGGAGCCACAGAACGTGATTTACGGGCAATAATAGGACATGTCTGTGAAGGTTCTCATTTATCCAGGTCATGGTATATCTCTAAAGGATAAATCAAGGCAACTGGACGTACTGTAGATTTCTTGAAAACGTTTCACTCGTTCTTCCAACGAGCTTTCTCAATTCTGAGTGATTGTACAAGAATTCTCTGGGAATAAATATGTAACTGAATCAACATCTGGTAATTATACCCAGCATGGGGTCAGAGGTCATTATACCCAGCATGGGGTCAAAGGTGTTGATTCCATTATCCTAATTGGAGTCGGTAGGTGATAATGACCTCCCAGAAAAAGATGGAGAAGGAAGGAGAAGAAAGAGCACCAAGACTACCAGTAAGGGCGAGAAGCATGACAGACGCAAGAATATGGTTATCCCATATGTAGCTGGGGTGTCTGAGAAACTCAAAAGGATTTTTAATAAACATCACATCCCTGTCTGCTTTAAACCTAGCAACACACTGAGGCAACAACTGGTTCACCCCAAAGACCCAACACCTAAACACAAGATGGACAACATTGTGTACGCAGTCCAGTGCAATGAGGAATGCTCAGAACTGTATATCAGCGAAACAAAACAACAACTACATCAGCGTATGGCTCAGCATAGAAGACCCAAAACCTCTGGTCAAGATTCAGCCGTGTACTTACATCAAAAAGAAACAGGTCACACCTTTGAAGACAGTCAAGTACGTGTTTTGGATAAGGAGACCGATTGATACAAACGAGGCGTGAAGGAGGCCATATACGTAAAAATGGAGAAGCCAAGCTTGAATAGAGGCGGGGGGGTTCGACATCTATTGTCTGCCACATACAATGCTGTCTTGACACCTTTTTCTGGGAGGTCATTATCACCTACTGACTCCAATTAGGATAATGGAATTAACACCTTTGACCCCATGCTGGGTATAATGACCTCTGACCCCATGCTGGGTATAATTACCAGATGTTGATTCAGTTACATATTTATTCCCAGAATTTTTGTGCAGTCACTCAGAAATGAGAAAGCTCGTTGGAAGAACGAGTGAAACGTTTTCAAGAAATCTACAGTAAGTCCAGTTGCCTTGATTTATTCCTTACAGATAATAATAGGACATATTCTATCTTTCAACGGAACGGAAAAACGGAAATGCAGAAACTGAATGCATACGGAGTACATTCCGTTTTTTTTTGCGGAACCATTGATTGGCCACATGGCCTATGAGCAGTTCAGCTCTATTCAAGTGAATAGGCCTGGGCTGCAATAGCAACACAGCCACAGGGGAGTAAAGATCACGGTCGCAGAGGGTGTGGGGAGGGGGCTCACATGTAACGCGGCCCGGCATTTTCACTGTACTTAATGCCAGGCCCCGTCAGAGCGCTCATCTCACCTGCATAATATGCACTTCTCTAGTCTCTAGGCCTCCAGCATTAGACCCCGGCGCTGCCACACTAAAACTAGTCACACATTAAGCAGGTGGGTGGAGCCTAACCTATGTTAGTTAGGCTCCGCCCACCTGCTTAATTTGTGACTAGTTTTAGTGTTGCAGCGCCACTAGGGGCTGTGGGGGGCACTACTGGGAACATTACTGAGGGCAGTGAGAGACATTACTGGGGGCATTACTGGGCGATCAGGGACCAGGGGTGTGACAATTGCAGACACAGATGGTGCGACCGGGCCAAAGTTTGCCATGGAGCCCATAGCACTCTAGTTACGCCACTGCACATCCACAATACCTCTTCAAACAGCTGATCTTTGGCATTGTCAGGAGATAGACCCCTACTGACAGGGTTGCCAAGCGGCCAGTATCACACCGGCAAGGCCGGTAATTTAGTGGCCCTGACGGTGCCGGTGATTTTTTCCTACCGACAATTAACATTTTCCTACAAAGACTGCTACTAATGAGCGCTTCCATTGCGGAGCACTCATTAGTTCACCCTTTAACCCCCCCTTCCTTGTGTTAATAAATAAATAAAAAAACACTCACCTCCTCCATTTGCTCGCACTGCTGACTGGAGGACAGGACCTGTGAGGCATCATCACGCTGGAGCGCAGGTCCTGTCCTGCACATGCAGTCAGCAGTGAGCATTTACTGCAGCACGAGCAAATGGAGGAGGTAAATGCTTTCTTTTTTTGCAGAAGCAGAGAAGGGGACACTAATGGGGGGCATTATTCTTCCTGGGGGGTACTAATGGAGACATTATTCTTCCTGGGGGCACAAATGGGGGCATTATTCCTACTGGGAGGTACTGATGGTGAAAAAAATAACAAAATAACGTGGTCATAAAAGGCAGAAAGATGCTCAAAACCCCATATGCTGTTGCGCATATATAATCGGGGGAGCAAATCCTGCCCATATGATCAGTTGCTAACAGCAATCCCCAGCAATAATGTATACAATGGAGGATGCCAGCAGCGGACCACATGTACCACAAAAACATCCTACGCAGGAGAGCCAAATGTGTGGATGTAATTGGCTATATAAAGCAAACATTTACAAAGAAAAAATGCACTACAATGGAAAATGCAATATATGGCTAAACCCTCACACTGATATTAAAATGAGACTTTTGCCAATATATCGGAGCCCGCACACCTCATCAAGGTATCTCAAAGTGGTACGGGACCTAACGCTAACCTACCTGTGCCGTATGGGCAATTATAGGGGCCGTAAGGCCAATTACAGGGGCAAAAGGTCTGACACACAGCGAACAACTTTTAGTTACCTCCAGTGTGATATCACACATACAATGGGAGGAGGCTGTGAGTCCCACCTATTACTGACTCATGTGACGCAGGCAATATCAGTGTGAGGGTTTAGCCATATATTGTCAATTGCACTTTCCATTGTAGTGCACCATTTTTTCTTTGTAAATGTTTGAGGTACTGATGGTGGCATTATTTTTAATGGGGGGGCACTAATGGGGCAATTACTCTTACTGGGGGACACTAATGGGGGTATTAATTCTGGGGTGCAGTAATAGGAGCAATACTATTACTGGGGGCACCAATGGGGGTATATATATATTACTGGGGGCACTAATGGGTACATTATTAATGCTGGGGGGCACTAATGGGGACAGTAATAATTCTGGGGTGTGCTGATGGGGGCATTAATATCACAAGGGGGGCATTAATATTATTGGGAGCCACAGTATGACAGAAACTTAGCACCCCGTGTTAAGCCACACACCCACAACCACACCCCTTTGGGGTGTGACTTAACTTGTCCAGTATTTTCTGTTGGGAAAGGTGGCAACCCTACCTACTGATCAGGTATTAATGAGTTCTCCTGAGGACTGGTCACCAATATCCAATATCTTACTCCTATAAAATCCCTTTGAAAAAAAAAAAAGTGAGACCTGCTTCTCCAGCGCTATTCTCTGCAGCAATGGTACGGTACAACTTGCGCTGCAGCGGTAACACGCCTGGATAAGGGACATGCAGCCAATCACTGATCACTATCCTCAGCTGTAGACCACTGAGAACAGTGATTGGCCGCAGCATTCACAGGCCTTATCCATGAACGTCACATCCTTACCACATACCCGAGAGCCCCAGAGGTGGGATCTTCATCTGTCACGCACCTTTTTCAGCCATTTATGGTCCATCCTGTGTTTGATGATGGAATACCCCTGTAAATAGAGAAGTAGGATGGCTGCGTTAGACAAATTTATATTCCCAGATCAGGAGCATACATAGATTATCATCATGGGCGTAGCTATAGGAGGTGCAGAGGTAGCAGTTGCTACCAGGCCCAGGAGCTTGAGGGGACCCAAAGACCCTTGTGCCACATAAGAAGATGGCGGTGTTATAGTAAGTGCATGCTGGTCAATTTTTGCCTCAGGCAGCAGGAAGACTATGTGCTTCCCTGCCCCTGGGCACAAAGCACTAAGAGAAGGGGGGCCGAAGCTGAACTCTTGCACCAGGGCCCATGAGCCTTTAGCTACGCCCCTGATTAGCAGCCAGCTGAATAGCAGAGAGAAAATTGAACCCTCAACCCTATGCTGGTTTCTACCACTACACCCTATTCAGTCTTCTCATGTAGGAGGTTGGCATGATCCTTGGGGCATTTCACCCTTTGCCTTGTTTGCAAATCTTACAGTACCTGAATAGAGAGGGAATCCTGGACATTTTGGGGTTATTTATTGAGGAACTCGCGACTTTAAATTGGCCCAGGCCCCCTTTTTGACCAACCATGCAAAAATATTAAGTCATATGGCCAGTGTCGAAAAGTTTTCGATAGTTAGGTGTGTCGGGGGCAGTGCAGAGTTGGGGCATGTCAGGGGCAGTCCTGGCCCTGGCAATTTACTAGCATGTACGCCTGGAAATTGGCGTACATGTTGGCTGAAGCATGTACGGCTGCCTGGGGATTCGCCAAATGTATGATGAGTTGTACACCTCGTCATGAACTAGGCTAATCCTCCGGCAGAGCAAGGGGCAAACAAAGACCGCCGTAAAAACGCTGGTCTTTGTAAATGTGCCCCATTGTGGCTAATCTGGGAGTTCAGATGAGTGGCTTCCAGCGGCCAGTTACAATATTTAAAAGATTCATCTATACTGTACGTAATCTTCTTTTCTATTACAAAAGCAGATGACCAATCTTTATCATATGATATATCGGCGATATTTCACTATACTGAGCATTCTGCCGCTTCACAGTCTCATTTAGTGAACACTGGGATATCACTCACCAAAGCTATGACAGCAAGATAATCTATTTTTAATTTATCATTTTTAGATACCAAACCTCATGGCAATTATTCTTGTGTTCACATCCATTATAAGGTTATTACAGTGGGTTTATGAGGGATGACCTCTGAACTTTAAGAGTCGTTACTCGGCTATTAAATGGACATCAGAATATTGACATGAAATGCTGGACATTTGTCACACAGCGCCTTTCTAAGTAGCAATAAATGAGAAATGAGATGGTACTCGGCAGCATATTGGATTTTCACGTTGACCAAAACATAGTATAATTTATAATCCCAGAGCCTTGAACATGAACCACCAGAAGATCTAAGGACTGCAATGAGGCAAGAACGAGGTAGAGCGGCACCTAACCAGTTTGCCATTTCTAGCCTGGTAAACTAACCACAGACAGTTCAGCCACCATGTCCTTGTAAGTCCAGCTATACAATACCCTGCAGTGGAGAATACATGGTTGTAATCGGAGTAGACCCCCTCTATGACCTCTATATGCTCTACTAAGGCATATGAACAAAGGTTGACTGAACATCGGAACGCAATCGCAGTCAAAACTGACTGCAATTGAGTACCTACTCGCACGATTTTCCCTGATCGCAGACGCAACGCATGCGGACCCAATCCGGACACGCTCGTCTGCAAGGGGCCTTAGGCCTCTTTCACACGAGCGTGAGGCCTCTTTCACACGGGCGTCGCAAGATGCAGGTGCGTTGAGGGAAAATGCGCTATTTTTCCACGCAAGTGCAAAGCGTTTTAATGCGTTTTGCTCGCACGTGAGAAAAATCGGCATGTTTGGTACCCAGACCCGAACCCGGACTTCTTTGCAGAAGTTCGGATTTGGGATCAGCGTTCTGTAGATTTTATTATTTTCCCTTATAACATGGTTATAAGGGAAAATAATAGCATTCTTAATACAGAATGCTATGTAAAATGTCCACCCCTGTTTATACAGAATATGATATAATAATCCAAGGAGTGATCAGCTACACCCTGAATATACAGAATATGATATAATAATCCTAGTCATGATCAGCTACAGCCCTGAATATACAGAATATGAAATAATAATCCTAGTAGTAATCAGCTACACCCCTGAATATACAGAATGTGATATAATAATCCTAGTAGTAATCAGCTACAGCCCTGAATATACAGAATATGATATAATAATCCTAGTAGTGATCAGCTACACCCCTGAATATACAGAATATTATATAATAATCCTAGTAGTAATCAGCTACACCTCTGAATATACAGAACGTGATATAATAATCCTAGTAGTAATCAGCTATACCCCTGAATATACAGAATATGATATAATAATCCTAGTAGTAATCAGCTACACCTCTGAATATACAGAATGTGATATAATAATCCTAGTAGTAATCAGCTACACCCCTGAATATACAGAATATGATATAATAATCCTAGTAATGATCAGCTACACCTCTGAATAGAGAGAATATGATATAATAATAATCTGTATTTGTATGGCACCACCATATTTTTCAGCGCTTTACAATTCAGAGTATTCATGTACAAATCACATCACAAAATTACAAGGTAATATACAACTAAAAAACTAGGAGCGAGGGCTCAGCTCTCAAGAGCTTACAATCTATAAGATGTGATGATTTACGCAGTCTTTGGCTCTAACAGGCATTTAATGTTAGAATGGGGTTTGTGTCAAGATAGACAAAAGTAATACAAAACCATATAAAAATACAAGTGCAAGCATTCAGGACTAACATTCGGGGTGCTGCATTATTGAGAGTCCTTTCCCTGGTCCGTAAACAGGCATCTGGCAGAGAGAATATTAGTCTGTACTGGAGCACATTAAAAGGAAAAGGAGGCATTGTAGGTGGCAGATGTCAACACATTCCTCGCCAGCCCTGAATGGGGGCTATTATAAGAGGAGCACATAGCTGAGTTCACATGGTTTACTAGTGGCTTCCTCTTGGATGCTGGATAACATGGAGAAGCATTACTCTCAGATAGCTGCAATATGCCAGAAAGTTGTCAGTAAAATTAGATGCAAGACCACCCATAAATTCTGGTGTTCGCACTCCTCCACCACCACCAGGAGGGACTACAGAAACAACCGGCCGCTTCAAGATTTTCTGCATCTTATGTTACTTCTGTCTCATGTCCTAATGTGCAGGGACATCCCAATCTGTACCATTATTCAGTATATCATTTAAAGGGGTACTCCCGAACACACCACAGCCATATATATGCATGGGAAGTCTGTTAAAGGGTTTTCCAGGAGTTCCCCAGGATAGGTCATCAATATATGATTGGTGAGGGTCTGACTTCCGGTACCCCCACCAATCAGCTGCGGCCTCCTCGCAGCTACCCAAGCACAGTGCCATACATAGCATTGTGGCTATGCTTGGTATTTGCAGCCCATTCACTTGGAAGGGACTGAGCTGCACAAGACACTGGCCTAGGAAGAGACTGCGAGGCTCTCTGGAGCACCATGGCCTCTTCAAACAGCTGATCTATTGTGGTGCTGGGAATGGGTCCCCAACTGATCAGATGTTGACAACCCATCCTGAGAATAGGCCGTTAATATCAAACTCCTGGAATGCCCCTTGAAGTTTTCATCTACAAGCTCCAATTTTACAAACATCAGTAACAGTTCCTGGTTTACATATGGATGAAATATACGGTCTCTTTGTCAACGAGGCGTGTCTACCACACTCCGACTCTGTCAGACAGTGTAGGGACACCCCTTGCTAATGCCTGCTGTTAATTCACTCATACATTTCCAGGGTGAATAATAGAGGAACGGAACAATGCAGAGTTCTAAGAAAAGGAGCTGTTCTTTCATGAGGAACATAAGTAATTACTAACACAGACATGAATGGACATCTGACGAGTCCTTTTTAAAAGAAGATGTCCACTTTAGACAACCCCTATTCATCTAAGGGGTGGGCTCGTTTTAATTAAACAATACCCTGCGGCGATTAAAAAAGTGCAGCGCCTCAGCTATTCTAGCACGGTGGGGTGGTAAGATTATTTTTTACTTCATCTGTCTAAGGTGAGATGAAGGGAGACGCCCCTTCTAAGGGAGACGCCCCTTCCCGATACTGGAGCTGGCAATGGTGACACAAAAATTCCCTTACTATCCAGTGCACCAACCTCATTGTGCCACATTGCCTCCTCTCTGGCACAACAGAAGTTTCCCCTGAGTATGACAAACATTTGGGATTTCTGAGTGGGAATATAGCACCACAAGAGTGGCTACTTCCATGGAAAATCATGGACATCACCGGAAATATACATGTTTTCCTTGGACTATTCTATAGATCAGGGGTCAGCATAATTTGGGCCAAATTTATCATACAGCTCGTGGATGAGAGATTTATCAAAACTGGTGCAAAGGAAAATTGGACGTAATAAAACCCAAGCTAGCTGCATAGTGCGTCAGAGGATACTCCCGATCCTCACAAGTCCACTCCATGTACATGACACCACAACAACTTCATTTAAGGGCTCATGCACACGACTGTATGTACTTTGAGGTCTGCAAAAAAAATCGGATGGCATCTGTGTGATGTCTGTGTTGCATCTGTTATTTTTTTACAGATCCACTGTAATAATGCCTATGGACAAGAATAGGACATTTGCTATTTTTTTTTTAAGAATGGACATGGAATGCACACAGTCATTTCCGTTATTTTTCAAGCCCCATTGAAATGAATGGTTCCGAATACGGACCTGTAATAAAACCATAATGGAAATTGAAGAAAAATACGTTTGTGTGCATGAGCCCTAAAGTGCATTTACTTCTTCATATAAAGCGCATCATCACAGTTTCACAGCATAAATCCATGCATTATCCATCACAATTGAAAAAACCTTAGCGTCTGAATACAGTCCAAGACACTGCATTAGTACTTATCCATTCAAGGTGCCTGAGGAAGAGGTTGTGTAACCGCACTGCCTCGCCACCTGAACTGGCTCGTTAA
Organism: Bufo gargarizans; assembly: GCF_014858855.1. Classification (NCBI taxonomy): domain Eukaryota; kingdom Metazoa; phylum Chordata; class Amphibia; order Anura; family Bufonidae; genus Bufo; species Bufo gargarizans. The sequence continues at coordinate 633,661,456 of NC_058080.1, read as the reverse complement.
ATAGATATGTACTTATGGAGTGTCTTGGATAGAGATGGCCTTGCGATTCGCCCGGCGGTCGTTTCGCGGCGAACTTTGCGCTTTTGTGATTCACCGAACATGAAAACATATGGCGATCTCCGCCGGCGCCATATTATTTTGCATTGCGCCGAACTTTGACCCATGACACATCCATCAGGTGGGACAGGACAGACAATTGGGACGTTTCAGCACATGGACACACCCCCACCCTATCACAGAACCCGATCTGGCAGCCATTTTACATTCTGTGTTTTGCCAGTGTAGGGAGAGGTTGCTTTGTGGAGCAGGGACAGGCTGTTAGAGACACAAAACTCTAGCTAGTAGGGCCACAAAAGTCCTTTTAAGGACTGGTATAGGTGTGTTATCGATAGGTGTGATATACTGAGGGTGTGTGATATACTTATAATATACTTTCTAACATAGAAAGTATATTATAGTGCATTTGTATTGTGCAGCAGTTGTGTGCGGTTCTGCTGCAATACTGCAGGTATATAGAGGGACAAACGCTATTGGAATAACTAATTGCAACTGGTGTGATGTACCTGTTGCCCCAAAATAAACTGATTGAGGGGTGTGATATACCAATAATATACTTTCTAACATAGAAAGCATATAGTGCGTTTGTATTGTGCAGCAGTTGTGTGTGGTTCTGCTGCGATACCGCAGGTATATACAGGGACAAGCGCTATTGGAACAACTATTTGCAACGGGTGTGATATACCCGTTGCTCCCCCCAAAAAATTATTGAGGGGTGCAATATACCTACTTCCACAAAATACTGATTAAGAGGTTTGATATACCTGCTTCCACAAAATACTGATTGAGGGGATTGATATACCTGCTTCCACAAAATACTGATTGAGAGGTGCGATATACCTGCTTCCACCAAATATTGATTAAGGGGTTCTATATACCTGCTTCCACAAATTACAGATTGAGGGGTGCGATATACCTGCTTCCACAAAATACTGATTAAGGGGTTTTATATACCTGCTTCCACAAAATACTGTTTGAGGGATGTGATATACGTGCTTCCACAAAATACTGATTAAGGGGTTTGATATACTTGCTTTCACAAAATACAGATTGAGGGGTGCGATATACCTGCTTCCACCAAATATTGATTGAAGCCTTCGATACACCTTCTTCCACAAAATACTGATTAAAGGGATTGATATACCTGCTTCCACCAAATATTGATTGACGCCTGCAATACACCTGCTTCCACAAAATACTTAAGGGGTTTGATATACCTGCTTCCACAAAATACTGATTGAGGCCTGTGATATACCTGCTTCCACAAAATACTGAGTAAGGTGTTTGATATACCAGCTTCCACCAAATACTGATTAAGGGGTTTAATATACCAGCTTTCACCAAATACTGATTAAGAGGTTTGATACACCTGCTTCCACCAAATATTGATTGAGGCCCGCGATACACCTGCTTCCACAAAATACTGATTAAGGGTTTTGATATACCTGCTTCCACAAAATACTGATTGAGGGGATTGATATACCTGCTTCCACAAAATACTGATTAAGTGGAATGATATACCTGCTTCCACCAAATATTGATTAAGGGGTTCTATATACCTGCTTCCACAAAATACTGATTGAGGCCTGCGATACACCTGCTTCCACAAAATACTGATTGAGAGGTGCGATATACCTGCTAACACCAAATATTGATTGAGGCCTGCGATACACCTGCTTCCACAAAATACTGATTAACGGGTTTGAAATACCTGCTTCCACCAAATACCGATTGAGGCCTGCGATACACCTGCTTCCACCAAATACTAATTATGGGGTTTGATATACCAGCTTCCACAAAATATTGTTTAAGGGGTTCTATATACCTGTTTCCACAAAATACTGATTGAGGGGATTGATATATTTACTTCCACCAAATATTGATTGAGGCCTACCATACACATGCTTCCAGAAAAATACTGGTTAAGGGGTTTGATATACCTGCTTCCATAAAATACTGATTGAGGCTTGCGATATACCTGCTTCCACAAAATACTGATTAAGGGGTTTGATATACCTGTTTCCACCAAATATTGAGTGTAAAAAGTTGATGACGATGGATAACCCTCTTGTCCTTCGGCTGACCGCTGGCTTGTCGGAACCACTAGCACAACTACTGCCATATAAACTGGTGGACTCGGAGGCCTTTAGAAAATTTGTGGCCATTGGCACACCGCAATGGAAGGTCCCTGGAAGGAAATATTTCTCCCAGAAGGGCATCCCAGAGCTATATGGCCCAGAATCGGCAAGTGAATATGTCTCTGGCACACAGTGTCGGTGCCAAGATACATCTGACCACAGACATGTGGTCTAGCAAACACGGGCAGGGAAGGTTACATAATTTTTACTGCCCACTGGGTGAACCGTCTGATGGCTGTCAAGCATGTAACCCTTGGCTCCAGTGTGGATTTGGTGTTACCGCCAACAATTGCATGCAGGCCTGCCTCTTCTTTTCCTCCTCCTACTCCATCCTCCGTCTCCTCCTCGGCTGACTCCTCCTTTTCCACTGCTACCGCCTTTTCCGCTCCGCCCCCCAAGCTCCCCAGAACCTATTCGACGTCCCAGGTGAGACGTTGCCATGCTGTGCTGCAGCTGTTGTGCCTGGAAGCCAAGAGCCATACCAGTCCTGCACTGCTTTTAGCTCTGCGGTCACAGGCCGATCAGTGGCTAGCCGTGCTCAATTTGACACTTGGTACTGTACTGTGCGACAACGGTGGCAATCTGCTGAGCGTGCTGAACTTAGTCATGCAGCAATTTGTTGCCAAATACCCCGGGGTCCAGGACGTCTTGCGGCAGGCCAGGAAAATCTCCTGGCTTGCCTTGCTGGCGTTCAGCGGCGACACCACTTGCCCGTCAGACGTCTGATTTGTGACAGCCCGACTCGCTGGAACTCTACCTTGTATATTCTTGATAGGCTGCTCCAGCAGCAACGTCCTGTTAACGACTACCTGTACGAACTCTGCAGCAGGACAGGTCCTGGGGAGCTTGGTTTCTTTTCAACGCGCCAGTGGCTGCTCATGCGCGACTCATGCAGACTTCTGCGGCCATTTGATGAGATCACTAAACTGCTCAGTCGCAGCCAGGGCGCCATCAGTGACATTGCACCTTACGCATTGTGTCGCGTCACTGATCAAGCCGTCAAGGAGCAGGAGCCGGAAGATGAGGAAGTCGCAATGCTGAATGAATTCCCAGGGGGGCTACTCCATCTGAGACAAGTCAGCAGGAGTGTGAAGAGGAGTCAGAGGAGGATGGTGGCTGGGGGGAGGAGGTCCAAGAAGAGCAATCTTTGAGGGGGACCTTAAACTTTTCGGGAATCCCTGGTGTTCGTGGCTCGGGGAAAGAGACCGAGGACAACATTCTCCTGGGCGATGAGCAGGAGCCAGGCCGCTCTACCACTTCCAATTTAGTGCAAATGGGGGCCTTCATGCTCCAGTGTTTGAAGAGGGACCCCCGTATAAAAAGAATAAATGGCAAGGACCAATACTGGGTGGCAACGTACTTAGATCCCCGGTACAAACACAAAATGGCGGACATGTTACCAGCATCACAGAAGGCTGGCAAAATGCAGTATTTCCAGGCCTTGCTGCGAAACATGCTGCATTCTGCTGTTGCGGACGCTGATGGAGGAATTTCCACCCACAGCAAAACAGGTGCGGGTACAAATCCTTCTGAGCCTACAAGAAGAGGGCGGTTTGAAGATGTGTTGGTCACTTCGGATGAGATCATTCTTGAGGCTAACCTATCGACAGCTGCCCTCCGGATCCAGCCTCAGGGAACGCCTAGACCGACAGGTGTCCGACTACATCGGGTTAACGGCCGATGTGGACGCTCTGAGAAACGAGGAACCCCAGGACTACTGGGTGTGCAGGCTTGACCTGTGGCCAGAGCTGGCACAACTTGCCATGGAACTCTTGGCTTGCCCCTCGTCGAGTGTCCTGTCCGAAAGGACGTTCAGCGCAGCAGGGGGGATCGTCCACTCGCCTAGATCACAGCAGTATGGACTATCTCACATTTCTAAAAATTAATGAGGCATGGATCTCGGAGGAATTCAACACCTGTGACGACCACATGTAATTGAATTTCCTCATGCCAGCCCACACATATCCGCCACCACCCAGAGCAAAGAATGGTCCTTCTCTTATGTATATACAGCGGCATAAAAGGCCTTTTCTGTCAGGTGAATGCCTAATTTTTGGGGCCTGTACTCCAGTGGCCTACAGTAAAATTTTTAGCCGGTGACCGTCTATTGTACCTCCAGCCACATCATCACAAGTTCTTTTATGTCAGGTGAATGCCTCATTTTTGGGGCCTGTACTCCACTGGCCTAAAGTGAACATTTTCTAGGCTCCAGCAGGGCACATTTTTGGGAGCTTCCCTTTAAGACACATAAAAATGGGCCCTGATTAAAATTCATATTTTTTGTGGGAATTTTTGCCATTGATCCCCCTCTGGTATGTCACTGTCCATGTTATGGGACTATTTCTGCACTTCTAGTAAGTATTTGGTGGCTGCCAATATGACCTGAAGGGTTTTCTGGTTCGCCTGCCATTAAAGTGAATGAGGCCCGCTGCGAACACGCGGTTCACAATCATTTAATCGCGAATGCGCGTTCGCGAAACATCCCAGACGATGTTCGTCCATCACTAGTCTTGGACTGTATTCAGATGCTGCATTTTTTTCAGTTGCTATGGATAATGGATTTGTGCTGTGAGACTGTGATGATGCGCTTTATCTGAAGATGTAAATGCACTTTAAATGAAGTTGTTGTGTCCTGTATAAGGAGTGCAAAGGAATATTGGCTCAGTTGCCCATAACAACCTCAGCAGCTTCGAAAAATGAAAAGTGGAGTCTGATTGGTTGCTATGGGCGACTAAGCCGGTTCTCTTTTGCACCAGTTTTGATTTCCTCATCTTTAAATGCTTTTGACTAGAACTGTTCCTCCAGTTTTTTTCACATCCCCCCCCCTCACTGAGGTATTATTCCACTTTTTTGGCAACTTTTAAAATGTTGCAGCTGAATCTGGCATGCACCACAACAAGCCCACTTTTCTACCCACTGTACCAATGTGCTGAGGGAGACGAAACAATGGCGTGGAATAAAATGTGCGACTCTTTTCTGTCAGAATTCTGGCACAAAGGGAATTAACAATTTTCGCCCCCATAGTTGAGAGAAACACCTGAGAAAAACGTCCTGAGCGACGGGGCAGATCCATCCATCATCAGTGGTCCCGGAGAAGGGAGATCTCTGAGGGATTGGAGGAGGGGGGCGGGGGGGGGGGGCGGTGAAGAGTCAGTTATAGGTGTCAACCCTGGACTAGTAGCGGGTCAGATGACTCCTATGATGCTGTTAGTTGGGCCATTACATGGGCGTATAACAGAGTCCATTGTGTCAAACCATTCTGGATAGAACAGAACCATCATTGTTTTATGATGTATTATCATCAGTCCTGTATCATCATCATCATCATCATCAGTGCTGCATTATTATTAGCTCTGTATATTATTATCAACACTGTATATTATTATCAGCACTGTATATTATACAGTGGGGCAAAAAAGTATTTAGTCAACCACCAATTGTGCAGGTTCTCCCACTTATAAAGATGAGAGAGGCCTGTAATTCTCATAATAATTATACCTCAACTATGAGAGACATAATGAGAAAAAAAAATCCAGAAAATCACATTGTCTAATTTTGAAAGAATTTATTTGCGAATTATGGTGGAAAATAAGTATTTGGTCAATAACAAAAGTTAATCCCAATACTTTGTTATATACCCTTTGTTGGCAATGACAGAGGTCAAACGTTTTCTGTAAGTCTTCACAAGGTTTTCACACACTGTTGCTGGTATTTTGGCCCATTCCCCCATGCAGATCTCCTCTAGAGCAGTGATGTTTTGGGTCTGTCGCTGGGCAACACAGACTTTCAACTACCTCCAAAGGTTTTCTATGAGGTTGAGATCTGGAGACTGGCTAGGACACTCCAGGACCTTGAAGCCACTCCTTCGTTGCCCGGGCGGTGTGTTTGGGATCATTGTCATGCTGAAAGACCCAGCCATGTTTCATCTTCAATGCCCTTGCTGATGGAAGGAGGTTTTCACTCAAAATCTCACGATACATGGCCCCATTCATTCTTTCCTTTACACGGATCAGTCGTCCTGGTCTCTTTGCAGAAAAACAGCCCCAAAGCATGATGTTTCCACCCCCATGCTTCACAGTAGGTTTGGTGTTCTTTGGATGCAACTCGGCATTCTTTCTCCTCCAAACACGGCGAGTTGAGTTTTTACCAAAAAGTTCTACTTTGGTTTCATCTGACCATATAACATTCTTCCAATCCTCTTCTGGACCATCCAAATGCTCTCTAGCAAACTTCAGACGGGGCCGGACATGTACTGGCTTAAGCAGGGGGACACGTCAGACACTGTAGGATTTGAGTCCCTGACGGTGTAGTGTGTTACTGATGGTAGCCTTTGTTACTTTGGTCCCAGCTCTCTGCAGGTCATTCACTAGGTCCCCCTGTGTGATTCTGGGATTTTTGTTCACCGTTCTTGTGATCATTTTGACCCCACAGGGTGAGATCTTGCATGGAGCCCCAGATCGAGGGAGATTATCAGTGGTCTTGTATGTCTTCCATTTTCTAATAATTGCTCCCACAGTTGATTTCTTCACACCAAGCTGCTTGCCTATTGCAGATTTAGTCTTCCCAGCCTGGTGCAGGTCTACAGTTTTGTTTCTGGTGTCCTTCGACAGCTCTTAGGTCTTGGCCATAGTGGAGTTTGGAGTGTGACTGTTTGAGGTTGTGGACAGGTGTCTTTTATACTGATAACAAGTTCAAACAGGTGCCATTAATATAGGCAATGAGTGGAGAAGCCTCTTAAAGAAGAAGTTAGAGGTCTGTGAGACTAGAAATCTTGATTGTTTGTAGGTGACCAAATACCTATATTACCGAGGAACTTACCAATTAAGTCATTAGAAATCCTACAATGTGATTTCCTGTGTTCTTTCCCCCCATTCTGTCTCTCATAGTTGAGGTATACCTATGATGAGAATTACAGGCCTTTCTCATCTTTATAAGTGGGAGAACTTGCACAATTGGTGGCTGACTAAATACTTTTTTGCCCACTGTAATGCTTGTTATCAATATGATCCTCTGCACTGAATAGCACTATATAGTATCCGTACTGTATAATACTTATACTGTATATTATAATGTATAATATAACCAGTGCTGTATATGATTATCAGCACTGCATATTATAATATATTTTATCGTCACTGCTGTATATTATTGTTAGCTCTGTATATTATAATGCATATTATTACGCTGCTGTACTTATTATCAGTGCTGTATATTATAATATATTATCATCAATGCTGCATATTATTACTTGCTCCATATATTAACATAAATTATTATGATCAGCGCTGTATAGTATAATTAATATTATAACCAGTGCTGTATAGTATGTGCACTATTCCAGCCATTGCTCTGCCGCACAGTATGAGGAGCCGTGTGTACAGCGCTGTATATTATAGTCACTGGTGGGTATATGACTCTCTATGAGGAGCCGTGTGTACAGCGCTGTATATTATAGTCACTGGTGGGTATATGACTCTCTATGAGGAGCCGTGTGTACAGCGCTGTATATTATAGTCACTGGTGGGTATATGACTCTCTATGAGGAGACATGTATGCAGCGCTGTATATTATAGTCACTGGTGGGTATATGACTCTCTATGAGGAGACATGTATGCAGCGCTGTATATTATAGTCACTGGTGGGTATATGACTCTCTATGAGGAGACGTGTGTACGGCGCTGTATATTATAGTCACTGGTGGGTATATGACTCTCTATGAGGAGCCGTGTGTACAGCGCTGTATATTATAGTCACTGGTGGGCATATGACTCTCTATGAGGAGCCGTGTGTACAGCGCTGTATATTATAGTCAGTGGTGGGCACTATCACTCTCTATGAGGAGCTGTGTGTACAGCGCTGTATATTATAGTCAGTGGTGGGTACTATCACTCTCTATGAGGAGACATGAGTACAGCGCTGTATATTATAGTCACTGGTGGGTATATGACTCTCTATGAGGAGCCGTGTGTACAGCGCTGTATATTATAGTCACTGGTGGGCATATGACTCTCTATGAGGAGCCGTGTGTACAGCGCTGTATATTATAGTCAGTGGTGGGCACTATCACTCTCTATGAGGAGCTGTGTGTACAGCGCTGTATATTATAGTCAGTGGTGGGTACTATCACTCTCTATGAGGAGACGTGTGTACAGCGCTGTATGTTGTAGTCACTGGTGGGCATATGACTCTCTATGAGGAGACATGAGTACAGCGCTGTATATTATAGTCAGTGGTGGGTACTATCACTCTCTATGAGGAGACGTGTGTACAGCGCTGTATATTCGTCCACTACTGTATGAGGAGCCGTGTGTACAGCGCTGTATATTATAGTCAGTGCTGGGTACTATCACTCTCAGTATGAGGAGAAGTGTGTACAGCGCTGTATATTATAGTCAGTGCTGGGCACTATCACTCTCTATGAGGAGACGTGTGTACAGCGCTGTATATTATAGTCAGTGCTGGGCACTATCACGTCTCTATGAGGAGACTTGTGTGCAGCGCCGTGCACCGTCCTCTCCGGGCCCCCGGCCGCCCCGCTCTGGGGGTGACTGCTGGGCGGAGCTGTCAGAGGGGAGGAGGAGGAGGGAGCGGTGCGGCGTGAGGGAGACGCCCAGTGCTCAGCCTCCTCCTCCTCCCTGTCCGGCTCTCAGTGTGGACGGCTCCCGGGGATCTGTGCTCCTGTCGTGTGTCGCCTGCGCCGCTGCGCTGTCCCGTGTGCTCCGGGCAGAGATAACTCTCATCCTCCGCTCTCTCTCTCTCTCTTCCTCCTTATTGGTGTCTCCTGGAAACTTTCCCGCGATCGTTAAGGAAGAAAAGAAAGCGGCTGTGCCCGGCTCCCGGCGTCCTCCTCCCTGAGCGCTGCAGTCCCGCCGCTGTGCCCCCGAGCCCGGCTCTGCGACCTGGATGGATGGGTATGGGGAGAAGGGCCGCACTCTCCTGCCCCGGGGCTGACCGCCGCGGCCCCCTGCACCTCCTCCTGCTGCTGCTGGCCCTCTGGGGGGACACAGGTAAGAACTTCTGGCTACAGCTGGTGCCCCTAGTCACAAAGTATACCCATGGTACTGGTGTCAGTAGTGAACATCCGAACTGTGATTGTGCCAGAACCGGATAATAGGACCTTCCATTCTAAATGAAGCCCCTGGTACCAGAACCGGATAATAGGACCTTCCATTATAAATGAAGCCCCTGGTACCAGAACCAGATAATAGGACCTTCCATTATAAATGAAGCCCCTGGTACCAGAACCCGATAATAGGACCTTCCATTATAAATGAAGCCCCTGGTACCAGAACCCGATAATAGGACCTTCCATTATAAATGAAGCCCCTGGTACCAGAAACAGATAATAGGACCATCTATTATAAATGAAGCCCCTGGTACCAGAACTGGATAATAAGACCTTCCATTATAAATGAAGCCCCTGGTACCAGAACTGGATAATAAGACCTTCCATTATAAATGAAGCCCCTGGTACCAGAACCAGTTCATGTAAATAGCAATGATTATGCCCATGGTACCAAAACTGGTTGATGTCAGTACTGATCCCCCCCCCCCACCTGTAGTTATACATATGGTACTAGAACCAGACCATACCATTACCAAGCCCTCCTAAGAATAATGATGCCCATGGTACCAGAATCGGATGTTGTAAAAAGTAATTGTGTCTATAGTACAGAATCGATGCCCATGGCGAGCCATCAGTGATCGTGTCCTTGTCACCATGAGCTGTGGTACCAGAATAATCTGATCCAGTTCATTACAATAACAAGCTGTGTCCTGGAACCAAATGAATCAGGTAGATCTATAATGTGTGCCATGATACCATCAGATGCTACCTGTAGAAATGTCACTTACTAGGACAATGGATTGGACTTGTATACCGTTCTCATTGATGGTGGCCCGGCAAGTGATGGACTTGGTACTGACACAAAGGACTTGCTGGTCATGGATGATCAGTAGATGAAGTGTCATCATTTATCAAAGGAGATGGATTGAATCAGGGAAAGTTGTCATTTCTGGAACCCCAGGGATATAGGGACATGTGTGGATTATTATATGAATTTAACCATTGAGTGGCTAAGAGGATGAACCTCAAGCGGATGGATCTTCAGTACAAATGATAGTTGTAGTAGTGCTGTGTAGATTGAGTTTCCCCTCTATACTGTCAAGAGATTAACCGGCAAGCCCATGAATGAAGGCTCCATCTGTAGGTGAGGTCCATCGCTTCTCCAGGAGTCACGTCCTGCTTCTGCTCCAGGCCTCTATTGACCACTTCCCCTTTTATCCTAATTATTTATTGATGAAATGCCAACGTGTTCAACATTGTAAGGTTATATACAAAGTGGCATTCATTAAATGTCTCCCCTTTCAGGGCTAGGGCCACCAACTTTGCCTCCAGAGCCTTGTATAAGATTTTATAGAGTTTGACCAGAACATCTGCAGTCACAAGGGAAGCCAATTGTTTGACAGTGATGTTACTGTGGGACCTGTCTCATGTCATTTCTAGTTATCTCACCACTAGCAGTGCCAGGAATGGACTTCATACTGCAGGAAAGTGTCAACTCAATCCAGGAGCCAGTTTCACGTTTGACTGAGGAACGTTTATAGACCCAGAAATTTAGGTGCAAGACACCACCTGGCTCCTGGTTGTCCTCCAACCTTCCCATACATAAAAAGCTTTGATTATGGCCATGGTGTGACATCCCGAAACATGCAAAGATATCTAGGAGGACATTGTATCTCTTGTAGTGGCAGATGTTTGGGGATTTGTTGTCACAGCATCCTGTCAGTGCGTCTCTGAAAACCCCTGGAAGACATATGAAATTGATTGTTTTGTTGCTGTTGGTGAGATTGGACCAGTGACCACCTAAGAAATGAAAGAAGCATTAGATAGTAGTAACACAGGGGTATGGAGGTGAGTAGAGAATGTGGGGAATAGTGGCATTTTGATGGTGTGGAAACTTCTTTGTGTGTGAAGATCTGACGGTCCAGCCTGGCATGCCACATTACACTACCATGTGAAGAGGAAGGTCAGGAAGTGGTATCATCTTCTCGTATACATGGCCCTTGATGTGAGTCCTTTTCCTGGAGGGCAGTGTATTGATGTCTGTGTCCCATGGTACTTTATTGTAGAGCGTACACATGATTGTTGTGCTGTCTCGGCATCTGTGCCCTTTGTACTGCATATTGGAAGAGGTGTTGAAGTCTGCTGCCATTGCCTCGTACAGCTGGTGAATGGTCCCCAGAGATCTACTGTGAACATCTGTGATTTCCCCAAGGTGGCATTGCATCAGGAGGCCGGGCGGATGCTCCTCGAAGAACCTTTAATGGCTTTCAAAAGAGATATATGTGTCTGTCTATCTATCTGTCTGTCTAGTGGAGATGTATCATCATATACATTTCTTACATGTTTTATATTATTATTTATTAGATAAAGTGAGTTTTTTTTTTTTTCTTCTATGGACTTCCGTTTGGCCTGTAATCAGGTGCTGCCATCAGTCTATCTATCTATCTATCTATTATCTCTATATCTCTCGTATCTATCTCATATATATTATCATATACATTTCTTGTTATATTTATTAGGTGTTTTATATTATTATTTACTACACAACTATTTGGCCTGTAATAAGGAGCCGCCATCAGGCTTTGGCTCAGCCGCCCCCAGTGATGCCCTCCTTGGTCTGACCCTGGATGTCACTTTGATTGTCCCTATGTGTTGTCGCCGATCCACTCATTATCTGACTTGCATAAAATCTGATCCATTCTCTTCTCCAGAATGATGTCTTTTATTAATCTAATCTTTTGTATATCTTTTTACCTCGGTGTTCTCTGTATTGCAGACATGGAAGAGTTAAGTCCTCCTTGTTAGGTATATGATGTGTAATGATCCAGATGTCTCCCCCACCCCCCAATTCCTTTCCTGGTGTTTGCTGAGATCAGGTTTCCAGCTCCTACAAGGAGAAAGGGGAGCCTTGTGCTGATTCTGCTCTGAATGGGAGTCAGGAAAAAATTAACCCCTGCAAAACTGGTGTTCTAGTGCCCACTTATCAGCCTCTACTAGGTAGTGGGGCAGGGCATTTATAGGCTGGCATAGCAGGCTGGGTCTGGTAGGCACTGCCGCCACTCCTGAGCTTTGTGAAGCTAATTATGGCTGTAATTGTAACAACTGATGTGTGCAATGATATGTGGTTTGCAGCAGTAGAAGCCTGTCACAAGTAGAGGATTGGATTACAACCCCTATCCTACTTCCTTCCCTCTGGCAGTGAATGGTTAAGTTGGGGTTGCTCCGGTGAGGTTAGAATTGCATACTGGAGTTTGAGACATGCAGGGTCCACATATGTGATTTGACCTTTGCATAACGTCCTAATATTTGTGGCTTGTGACTAATTTGAACAGTTTGTACGGGCTGGATGGCTGAGAGGTGCTTTTGTTCAAGATCATTACCTTGAATAATTCCTGCAGTGATTAGTCGGGGAAAGGTTGAGGCCGGCTAATCTAAATCTGATCAACAAAGCCTGATTATCTATTAAATGTTTACATCTGGATTTCTATCAGCGGGTTATTAAGTAACCACATTGCCAGCTCACAGATTAGTCCTTTGTGACCATCACTCTGTAGAGTGCACTGAAATTGTTGGGCTACATGCACACGATCAGGATTGCGTGCGGATTTTCCGCGCCGTAGGTCATGTACATTGTATTCTATGAGAATTTGAAATTCTCAATGCACATGTAGCAGAATTTTTTTCCGCGCGGATTTTGACCTGCGGTGCGGATTTTAAAATCCGCAGCATGTCAATTTACTTTATTTTTCCTGACCGGATTTTCTTCATTCACTTAGTGAAATCCGCATGCGGAAAATCTGCACCAAATCCGCACCAATTAATGCGGATTGACCGCACAGATTTGCCTGCGAACACCTGCGGATTTCAGTGCTGATTCTCCGCACATGAATCCTGAACGTGTGCATGTACCCTTGGAGTCACGGATTGACCTGGTATCAAAGGACTCAATCATATAACACTTGGGCACTTCTGTCTAATGCTGGCCTTGTACACTAATGTTGGCCAAACCTACTGACAGTGGCGGGACCAGCTGACCATCTAATGTGTATGGGGGGCCAGCATCTCCCCACCTACAGTTCTATAGTTCTCATGGGAGGTAAGGATCAGGACCAGCTGACCATAATGTGTATGGAGGGCCAGCCTCTCCTCACCTACAGTTCTACAGTTCTATAGATCTCATGGGAGATGAGGTTCAGGACCAGCTGACCATCTAATGTGTATGGGGGGCCAGCCTCTCCCCACCTACAGTTCTCATGGGAGATAAGGATCGGGACCAGCCGACCATCTAATGTGTATGGGGGGCCAGCCTCTCCCCACCTACAGTTCTATAGTTCTCATGGGAGGTAAGGATCAGGACCAGCTGACCTTCTAATGTGTATGGGGGGCCAGCCTCTCCCCACCTACAGTTCTCATGGGAGATGAGGATCGGGACCAGCCGACCATCTAATGTGTATGGGGGGACCTGCCTCTTCCCTAACTACAGTTTTCATGGGAGGTAAGGATCGAACAGTTGGATTTCATATGTCCAATCCTTTTGTTATTGTGGAGATAAGCCACTGCTAGAGGTTTCTGGGGGTGCTTATTCCCCTCATTCAGATCATATATTTGCTTAGTTTAGTGCCTTGAAAAACAAGGAGACCGTACAAACTAGGGATCGACCGATATTGATTTTTTAGGGCCGATACCGATACCGATAATTTGTGAACTTTCAGGCCGATAGCCGATAATTTATACCGATATTCTGGGAATTTTCATTTTTGAAAAAAAAATTAAAATTCCCACAAATCTGCTGAAAATTAATGTTTATTGTTAATGTGTATTTTTATTTTTTTTGTAAATCTTTCTTTTTCATTTATATTTAATATTTTGGTGTTTTTATTTTTATTACTTTCTTTTTTTTTTTAACTAACTTTTAGCCCCCTTAGGGACTAGAACCCTTGTCCTATTCACCCTGATAGAGCTCTATCAGGGTGAATAGGAGCTCACACTGTCCCTGCTGCTGTGTGCTTTGTGCACACAGCAGCATGGAGCTTATCATGGCAGCCAGGGCTTCAATAGCGTCCTGGCTGCCATGGTAACCGATCGGAGCACCAGCATTACACTGCTGGGGCTCCGATCGGAGGAGCAGGGGAGAGGGAATCCTGTGGGGGGCGCACTGCGACTGGGGTGGGGGGGGCCCTATGCGCCACCACTGGTTAATACTGGGGGGGAGGGGGGGCGCACTGCGCCACCAATGCTTAATACTGGGGCGTTTGGGGGGGCGCACTGCGTCTGGGGTGGGGCGCACCACTGTTTAATACTGGGGGGGAGGGGGGGCGCACTGCGCCACCAATGCTTAATACTCTGGGGGCTTGGGGGGGAGGCGCACTGCGCCACCAATGTCTGATACTGGGGGGCCTGGGGGGGGCGCACTGCGCCACCAATGAAGCTTAATCTCTAATTTATTCATATACAGGAGGCGGGAGCTGGCTGCAGAATCACATAGCCGGCTCCCGACCTCTATGAGCAGTAGCTGCGATCCGCGGCACCTGAGGAGTTAACTACCGCAGATCGCAGCTACAGCTCATAGAGGCCGGGAGCCGGCTATGTGATACTGCAGCTCCCGCCTCCTGTATATGAATTAATGTGAGATTAAGCTTCATTGGTGGCGCAGTGGCCATAGCTCCTCCCCTCCTCTTGTCCCCTGTCCTCCCATTGGCTGGAGCGGCAGCAGCAGCACAGGGGGAGGAGACACTGCTCCTTCTCCCCTGTGCTGCTGCTGAGGGAACACGGAGAGCGCTGTCAGCAGCGCGATCTGTGTTCCCAGGACGTTATCGGAATATCGGCAAAATAAATGCCGATAACGTTCAAAATCCTGAATATCGGCCGATAATATCGGTAAATCCGATAATCGGTCGATCCCTAGTACAAACCCCATACAGATGTTGTCTTTGGTCTAATTCGAACCCAGGACCCCAGCTCTACAATGCACCAGTGCTAACCACTCAGCCACAGAGTTTCAAGGCTTTCTCTATTCTACTGTGAGACATAAATGACACGCTCAACTATAATCAGAAGTGAATGGAGAAATCTGCGCATGCACCGCATCCTCCCCCTGCTTTTTAGAGAAGGTCCCCTGGGTGAGACCCGCACCTGTCAGAGATTTATGGCATATCCTAGAGATATGGCACAAATATCCACGTGGGACAGCCCCTTTAAGCCATAACTTTAAAGGGGTGTGCACTATTGTTAAACTATTCCCATTCACCTCTATGGGACGGGGCTCGGTCCTGGTCACATGAAGACAGGAGCCGCCCCATAGAATGGGAACGCCATAGTTGTAATTACACTTCTCACTGCTGCAATCAACAGCGGAGTCAACCCCAGCCCCGATCTGATATTAATGACCTGTCATCAATAGAAAAAAAGCCTTTAAATGGGTTGTGTCACTTCAGTAAATAACATTTATCATGTAGAGAAAGTTAATACAAGGCACTTACTAATGTATTGTGATTGTCCATATTGCCTCTTCATTTTTCCATCCCATTATACACTGCTCGTTTCCATGGTTACAACTACCCTGCAATCCATCAGCAGTGGCCGTGCTTGCAAACTGAAGGAAAAAACGCTGGCCTTTGTGTACTCCCGTGGTCCCGGCCACCAGAAAGGCCACTGCTTTTTCCTATAAAGTGGAAGCACGACAACCACTGCTGGATTGCAGGGTGGTTGTAACCATGGAAACGAGCAGTGTATAGTTTGATGGAAAAATGAATCCAGCCAGCAAAGGAGGCAATATGGACAATCACAATACATTAGGAAGTGTCTTGTATTAACCTTCTCTATATAATAAATGGCATTTGCTGGAGTGAGAAAAGCCCTTTAAGTCACCTATACATTTTAGATCAAAGTTGGCAGAATCTGCCAATATATTTTTGGGGCAGCCTGACGGTCAACTATTGAATTTGTATGTCTGCTTTAAAGGGATTGTTCACTTTTGACAGCACCTTTTTGTTTTTAGCATATCCCTGGGAGTCCCAAAAATCATCTAAAGGAAAGAAAATCTGTGTATCATGTACCATGGCAGAGAAGATAAAAATTGAGTCCTCAGTCAGAGATACCTTTTAATGCTGAGTAGATGACAACAAATGGAGACTACTGTGTGACTCTTCAGATTCCGTCTTGTACCACGCCTCGTGAGGAGCTCTAAGTAGTCTTGAAAGTCTGCTGTTTGTTGTCCTCTATTCAGTAAGCCATTAAAAGGTATCAGCGCTTGAGAAATCTCAGTTCTTATCTCCTCCTTGGATCTGCTGTACTCTGTGACCTGATAACAAGTCTTCAGTTTCCTTGCAGCGTCACCATAGGGGAAATGAAACACTACATAGTGGCCCATGAAAATGGAGAGCGGTCAGTGTAATGCGTTGACACGCCGGGTCCTCCAGAGACACAGACTCTTTGTAGCTGCTCTCCTCCTGGTTAATTGCAGACCCCACTAATAACTGTGTAATCCCTGGGGCTGCATTCACACAACATCGAAAAACGGCCATGTGGCAGCTGTTTCCAGAACCAATTAAAGTCTAGGGGGCCATTCACATGGACAGGTTTTTGACAGCAATATCTGCAGTCCCATCTCTGGAACCTGCTCCTACTTCAAGAACGGGGCCTCGCTGTAAAAGAAGAGGATTCCTCCATTCACTGCACCTTTCATTTTTAAATTATTATTATTATATAGCGCTGACATAATCCGCGGCTCTTCACAGACAGACATTATCGTTACTCGCTGTCCCCAATGAAGAGCACAATGTAATTTATCTATCAGTATGACTTTGGAGTGTGGGAAATGTCCTATTTTTGGCTGTTTTCTTGGCCAGATTAAATCAATGGACCCGTTTTTAATGGCCGTTTAGACAGGAGTATGCATGTCTAATGACCATTAAAAACGGGCAGGCTATATAAAAAAAAAAGGCCTTTCAGGGGTTAAAAAAAGCCTTACCACTTGCACGCTGTGGGAACAGTTGCATGGTGACTGGTAGGCATTATTCATAATGGGGGCACTAGGGGGCCATTATTCCTACTGGGTGGGCATTATTCATAATGGGGGCACTAGGGGGCCATATTCTTACTGGGGGGCACTAAGAGGGGCATAAAGGGGGTCATTCATATTGGGCGTACAACTGGGGGCATTATTCATAATGGGTGTGTCAGCCACATCTCCCCTGACCTGAACTGACTGTATCATAGTCGGGGGAGAGACAAATCAGGGAAAGTGAATATTTTCTTTTGTTCTCCCGGGAGATGAGCAGACTTCACCCCTCTCCCCATTGATTACACATACATATTCAGCTCAGTATGTGTATAGGGGAGACAGGAGAGGTAGCTGTCAGCTTAGGCTTGGCCCCCGGCACCCCTGCCGATCAGCTAGCACCACTTTCCCTTTATAATTTACCAGGCACAGTTCCCCCTCTTGATAACGGCTTTGCCTGATATTGAAGCGCTTAGTCCCATTCACTTAAATGTCACTGTGCCACCGCTGAAAGGGATACAATGCATAATGTAATCTTTAACAGCTGATCGGCGGGGGGAGTGGGGAATCGGACCCCCTCCGATCTGATATTGATGACCTATCCTGAGGATTGGTCATCAGTATAAACCGCCTGCACAACCCCTTTAATGAATATAAATATATGGAGAAACGCTTGTTACCATACGCCATAAATATTTCTCCTATTAGCAGCCACTTCCTTTTGCTTTTGACTCTGGTTGTGCATTATTTATCGCTAACTTCCTTTGCATTGCCAACCACAGCAGAATATCTTTGTGTAGTGAGGTAGGGTACCCTGGCAGTCACCGGCTCCTGCGCCCATCAATCATTTCTGCCGTTCTC